>NW_026970286.1:0-95000 GCF_028390025.1 Pseudophryne corroboree | reverse complement strand
CTGACAGTGTCCAGCAGGTCCGTCATTATATAATATATACCTGTCCTGCAGTAGTGATATATATATATTTTTTATATCATTATCATCCAGTCTATACTAGCAGATGCAGTACGGTAGTCCACGGCTGTAGCTACCTCTGTGTCGGCAGTCGCTCGTCCATAATTGTATACCTACCTGTGGTGGGTTTTTTTTTTCTATCTTCTTCATACTAGTAGTTTAGGAGTCTGCAGTGCTGACAGTGTCCAGCAGGTCCGTCATTATACAATATATACCTGTCCTGCAGTAGTGATATATATATATTTTTATATCATTATCATCCAGTCTATACTAGCAGACGCAGTACGGTAGTCCATGGCTGTAGCTACCTCTGTGTCGGCAGTCGCTCGTCCATAATTGTATACCTACCTGTGGTGTTGTTTTTTTTTTCTATCTTCTTCATACTAGTAGTTTAGGAGTCTGCAGTGCTGACAGTGTCCAGCAGGTCCGTCATTATACAATATATACCTGTCCTGCAGTAGTGATATATATATATTTTTTATATCATTATCATCCAGTCTATACTAGCAGACGCAGTACGGTAGTCCACGGCTGTAGCTACCTCTGTGTCGGCAGTCGCTCGTCCATAATTGTATACCTACCTGTGGTGTTTTTTTTTTTTTCTATCTTCTTCATACTAGTAGTTTAGGAGTCTGCAGTGCTGACAGTGTCCAGCAGGTCCGTCATTATACAATATATACCTGTCCTGCAGTAGTGATATATATATATTTTTTATATCATTATCATCCAGTCTATACTAGCAGATGCAGTACGGTAGTCCACGGCTGTAGCTACCTCTGTGTCGGCACTGGCAGTCGCTCGTCCATAATTGTATACCTACCTGTGGTGGGTTTTTTTTTTCTATCTTCTTCATACTAGTAGTTTAGGAGTCTGCAGTGCTGACAGTGTCCAGCAGGTCCGTCATTATACAATATATACCTGTCCTGCAGTAGTGATATATATATATTTTTTATATCATTATCATCCAGTCTATACTAGCAGACGCAGTACGGTAGTCCACGGCTGTAGCTACCTCTGTGTCGGCACTGGCAGTCGCTCGTCCATAATTGTATACCTACCTGTGGTGGTTTTTTTTTTTCTATCTTCTTCATACTAGTAGTTTAGGAGTCTGCAGTGCTGACAGTGTCCAGCAGGTACGTCATTATACAATATATACCTGTCCTGCAGTAGTGATATATATATATTTTTTATATCATTATCATCCAGTCTATACTAGCAGACGCAGTACGGTAGTTCACGGCTGTAGCTAGCGCTGTGTCGGCAGTCGCTCGTCATCCATAAGTATACTAGTATCCATCCATCTCCATTGTTTACCTGAGGTGCCTTTTAGTTGTGCCTATTAAAATATGGAGAACAAAAATGTTGAGGTTCCAAAAATAGGGAAAGATCAAGATCCACTTCCACCTCGTGCTGAAGCTGCTGCCACTAGTCATGGCCGAGACGATGAAATGCCATCAACGTCGTCTGCCAAGGCCGATGCCCAATGTCATAGTACAGAGCATGTAAAATCCAAAACACCAAATATCAGTAAAAAAAGGACTCAAAAATCTAAAATAAAATCGTCGGAGGAGAAGCGTAAACTTGCCAATATGCCATTTACCACACGGAGTGGCAAGGAACGGCTGAGGCCCTGGCCTATGTTCATGGCTAGTGGTTCAGCTTCACATGAGGATGGAAGCACTCAGCCTCTCGCTAGAAAAATGAAAAGACTTAAGCTGGCAAAAGCACAGCAAAGAACTGTGCGTTCTTCGAAATCACAAATCCACAAGGAGAGTCCAATTGTGTCGGTTGCGATGCCTGACCTTCCCAACACTGGACGTGAAGAGCATGCGCCTTCCACCATTTGCACGCCCCCTGCAAGTGCTGGAAGGAGCACCCGCAGTCCAGTTCCTGATAGTCAGATTGAAGATGTCAGTGTTGAAGTACACCAGGATGAGGAGGATATGGGTGTTGCTGGCGCTGGGGAGGAAATTGACCAGGAGGATTCTGATGGTGAGGTGGTTTGTTTAAGTCAGGCACCCGGGGAGACACCTGTTGTCCGTGGGAGGAATAAGGCCATTGACATGCCTGGTGAAAATACCAAAAAAATCAGCTCTTCAGTGTGGAAGTATTTCAACAGAAATGCGGACAACATTTGTCAAGCCGTGTGTTGCCTTTGTCAAGCTGTAATAAGTAGGGGTAAGGACGTTAACCACCTCGGAACATCCTCCCTTATACGTCACCTGCAGCGCATTCATCATAAGTCAGTGACAAGTTCAAAAACTTTGGGCGACAGCGGAAGCAGTCCACTGACCAGTAAATCCCTTCCTCTTGTAACCAAGCTCACGCAAACCACACCACCAACTCCCTCAGTGTCAATTTCCTCCTTCCCCAGGAATGCCAATAGTCCTGCAGGCCATGTCACTGGCAATTCTGACGAGTCCTCTCCTGCCTGGGATTCCTCCGATGCATCCTTGCGTGTAACGCCTACTGCTGCTGGCGCTGCTGTTGTTGCTGCTGGGAGTCGATTGTCATCCCAGAGGGGAAGTCGTAAGACCACTTTTACTACTTCCACCAAGCAATTGACTGTCCAACAGTCCTTTGCGAGGAAGATGAAATATCACAGCAGTCATCCTGCTGCAAAGCGGATAACTGAGGCCTTGGCATCCTGGGCGGTGAGAAACGTGGTTCCGGTATCCATCATTACTGCAGAGCCAACTAGAGACTTGTTGGAGGTACTGTGTCCCCGGTACCAAATACCATCTAGGTTCCATTTCTCTAGGCAGGCGATACCGAAAATGTACACAGACCTCAGAAAAAGACTCACCAGTGTCCCAAAAAATGCAGTTGTACCCAATGTCCACTTAACCACGGACATGTGGACAAGTGGAGCAGGGCAGACTCAGGACTATATGACTGTGACAGCCCACTGGGTAGATGTATTGACTCCCGCCGCAAGAACAGCAGCGGCGGCACCAGTAGCAGCATCTCGCAAACGCCAACTCTTTCCTAGGCAGGCTACGCTTTGTATCACCGCTTTCCAGAATACGCACACAGCTGAAAACCTCTTACGGCAACTGAGGAAGATCATCGCAGAATGGCTTACCCCAATTGGACTCTCCTGTGGATTTGTGGCATCGGACAACGCCAGCAATATTGTGTGTGCATTAAATCTGGGCAAATTCCAGCACGTCCCATGTTTTGCACATACCTTGAATTTGGTGGTGCAGAATTATTTAAAAAACGAGAGGGGCGTGCAAGAGATGCTGTCGGTGGCCAGAAGAATTGCGGCACACTTTCGGCGTACAGGCACCACGTACAGAAGACTGGAGCACCACCAAAAACGCCTGAACCTGCCCTGCCATCATCTGAAGCAAGAAGTGGTAACGAGGTGGAATTCAACCCTCTATATGCTTCAGAGGTTGGAGGAGCAGCAAAAGGCCATTCAAGCCTATACAACTGAGCACGATATAGGAGGTGGAATGCACCTGTCTCAAGCGCAGTGGAGAATGATTTCAACGTTGTGCAAGGTTCTGCAACCTTTTGAACTTGCCACACGTGAAGTCAGTTCAGACACTGCCAGCCTGAGTCAGGTCATTCCCCTCATCAGGCTTTTGCAGAAGAAGCTGGAGACATTGAAGGAGGAGCTAACACAGAGCGATTCCGCTAGGCATGTGGGACTTGTGGATGGAGCCCTTAATTCGCTTAACAAGGATTCACGGGTGGTCAATCTGTGAAATCAGAGCACTACATTTTGGCCACCGTGCTCGATCCTAGATTTAAAACCTACCTTGGATCTCTCTTTCCGGCAGACACAAGTCTGCTGGGGTTCAAAGAACTGCTGGTGAGAAAATTGTCAAGTCAAGCGGAACGCGACCTGTCAACATCTCCTCCTTCACATTCTCCCGCAACTGGGGGTGCGAGGAAAAGGCTCAGAATTCCGAGCCCACCCGCTGGCGGTGATGCAGGGCAGTCTGGAGCGACTGCTGATGCTGACATCTGGTCCGGACTGAAGGACCTGACAACGATTACGGACATGTCGTCTACTGTCACTGCATATGATTCTCTCCCCATTGAAAGAATGGTGGAGGATTATATGAGTGACCGCATCCAAGTAGGCACGTCAGACAGTCCGTACTTATACTGGCAGGAAAAAGAGGCAATTTGGAGGCTCTTGCACAAACTGGCTTTATTCTACCTAAGTTGCCCTCCCACAAGTGTGTACTCCGAAAGAGTGTTTAGTGCCGCCGCTCACCTTGTCAGCAATCGGCGTACGAGGTTACTTCCAGAAAATGTGGAGAAGATGATGTTCATTAAAATGAATTATAATCAATTCCTCCGTGGAGACATTCACCAGCAGCAATTGCCTCCACAAAGTACACAGGGAGCTGAGATGGTGGATTCCAGTGGGGACGAATTGATAATCTGTGAGGAGGGGGATGTACACGGTGATATATCAGAGGATGATGATGAGGTGGACATCTTGCCTCTGTAGAGCCAGTTTGTGCAAGGAGAGATTAATTGCTTCTTTTTTGGTGGGGGTCCAAACCAACCCGTCATTTCAGTCACAGTCGTGTGGCAGACCCTGTCACTGAAATGATGGGTTGGTTAAAGTGTGCATGTCCTGTTTATACAACATAAGGGTGGGTGGGAGGGCCCAAGGACAATTTTTTTTCTTTCATTTTTCTTTGCGTCATGTGCTGTTTGGGGAGTAGTTTTTGGAAGGGCCATCCTGCGTGACACTGCAGTGCCACTCCTAGATGGGCCAGGTGTTTGTGTCGGCCACTTGGGTCGCTTATCTTAGTCACACAGCTACCTCATTGCGCCTCTTTTTTTCTTTGCGTCATGTGCTGTTTGGGGGGTGTTTTTTGGAAGGGCCATCCTGCGTGACACTGCAGTGCCACTCCTAGATGGGCCAGGTGTTTGTGTCGGCCACTTGGGTCGCTGAGCTTAGTCATCCAGCGACCTCGGTGCAAATTTTAGGACTAAAAATAATATTGTGAGGTGTGAGGTGTTCAGAATAGACTGAAAATGAGTGGAAATTATGGTTATTGAGGTTAATAATACTTTGGGATCAAAATGACCCACAAATTCTATGATTTAAGCTGTTTTTTAGGGTTTTTTGAAAAAAACACCCGAATCCAAAACACACCCGAATCCGACAAAAAAAATTCGGTGAGGTTTTGCCAAAACGCGTTCAAACCCAAAACACGGCCGCGGAACCGAACCCAAAACCCAAAAAATTTTCGGTGCTCATCACTACTGAACCATCTGCACCGGGTCTGCCACAATTAGTTCCTTCTTTGGAAATATTTGAATAAAAGCGTCATTAACTCCTTCAGTGCTAAATTGAGGCATGGGGCTTCATGACCATCACAGCAGAGGGCAGAGCTGTAACTGAACACCAAGCCCTCTAGCCGAAATACTACGCACTACTCAAAGCTCATTTGGAAAAGGAGTCCCCGCTTTTACACTACATCCCGCCTTAGTAGTTATTGCCTTATAAAACCTCGGATAAAAAAGTGTGTTCTATACTATACTCTGCACATTATAACGGAGTCACACCTTGTATAGAGCACACATATATGTTCTATACTATACTCTGCACATTATAACGGTGTCACACCTTGTATAGAGCACACATATATGTTCTATACTATACTCTGCACATTATAATGGTGTCACACCTTGTATAGAGCACACATATATGTTCTATACTATACTCTGCACATTATATTGGTGTCACATCTTGTATAGAGCACACATATATGTTTTATATCATACTCTGCACATTATAACGGTGTCACACCTTGTATAGCGCACACATATATGTTCTATACTATACTCTGCACATTATAACAGTGTCACACCTTGTATAGAGCACACATATATGTTTTATATCATACTCTGCACATTATAACGGTGTCACACCTTGTATAGAGCACACATATATGTTCTATACTATACTCTGCACATTATAACAGTGTCACACCTTGTATAGAGCACACATATATGTTCTATACCATACTCTGCGCATTATAATGGTGTCACACCTTGTATAGAGCACACATATATGTTCTATACTATACTCTGCACATTATAATGGTGTCACACCTTGTATAGAGCACACATATATGTTTTATATCATACTCTGCACATTATAACGGTGTCACACCTTGTATAGAGCACACATATATGTTCTATACTATACTCTGCACATTATAACGGTGTCACACCTTGTATAGAGCACACGTATATGTTCTATACTATACTCTGCACATTATAACAGTGTCACACCTTGTATAGAGCACACATATATGTTCTATACCATACTCTGCACATTATAATGGTGTCACACCTTGTATAATAATAATAATAATAATAATTTTATTTATATAGCGCTCTTTCTCCAATAGGACTCAAGGCGCTTAACAGATACACAGCATAATATAGTACAGAAAAATAATGAAGTACATTTTTCATAAAATACAGAAGCATGAAGATACTAAAAGAGACACTATGGAAATGCTTGAGTAAACAGGAAAGTCTTGAGTCTACTTTTGAAGGATTCTATAGTTGGGGCCTCTCGCACTGTGCTGGGAAGTGAGTTCCATAGAGTCGGAGCCGCATGACTAAAAGCTCGACCCCCAGATGAATTACGGTAGATTCTAGGTACTGCTAAAAGTCCTTCATCTACAGATCGCAGTAATCGAGTGGGGCAGTATGGGATCAGAAGCTGTTTCAGGTACCTTGGGCCTTGGTCATGTAATGCTTTGAAACTCAGTAAGCCAATCTTGAAGAGGATTCGCCATCTTACAGGCAGCCAGTGAAGGGAGTAGAGGATGGGTGTTATGTGGCTGGAACGGGGCTGTTTGGTTAACAGCCTGGCAGCTGTGTTTTGCACCAGCTGTAAGCGTTGCAATTCTTTTGCTGGTAGACCAAGGTAGAGGGCATTACAGTAGTCTAATCGAGATGATACAAATGCATGTATGACTTTTGGCATATCATCTGAGGGAATTAGGTGCTTGATTCTGGCTATGTTCCTCAGGTGAAAGAATGAGGATTTGATTGTGGCTGATATCTGATGTTTAAGTGTCAAGCCATCATCCAGGACAACGCCAAGATTCCGCACATGATCACTGGTCTGTAATTCTGAATCCCCGAGTGTAAGTCCAGTTGGTTGGCTATGCTGCAGTCTTGTCCTTTGATGTTGCGGTCGTATTATAAGGACCTCTGTTTTATCCGGGTTCAGTCGCAGCCAACTGGCGCTCATCCACTCCTGTAGTTCAGCTAGACAGCCATTCAGGGTTGCTACTGGGTTATCAGTGCCCGGAGCAAAGGACAAGTACAGTTGTGTATCATCTGCATAGCAGTGGTAGACCAGGCCATGGCGCCTGATTATTTCGCCCAATGGGAGCATGTATACTGCAAAAAGCATGGGGGATAGTATAGAACCTTGTGGGACACCACATGGCAATGGCACTGGTGGTGATGAGTATAATCCAGATGATACTCTCTGTGACCTGCCTGTGAGAAATGATTTGAACCAGTTTAGGACTGTGCCATCCAGACCACAGAAGTGTATCAGTCGCTCAATCAGAAGCCCGTGGTCCACGGTATCAAATGCTGCCGAGAGATCCAGAAGGATTAATATTGAACAGTCACCTCTGTCTTTTGCCATCAGAAGATCATTTAACACACACACCAGGGCTGTTTCAGTGCTATGTCTTCTCCTGAATCCTGATTGAAATGGATCATAAATATCATGGGTTGTCAGGCGAGTTTCCAGTTGATTTGCAACCACTTTCTCAATAACCTTTCCTAGGAAAGGAAGGTTTGATACCGGTCTGTAGTTGGACATGCAGTCGGGATCTAAATTAGGTTTTTTAAGAAGTGGTCTAACAATTGCTTCCTTTAGGGGTCCAGGAAAAATGCCTGTCTGCAAAGAGCATTGAACAATTTTTGCAAAGACAGGACCGATTATATCCGTACAACCTATTAGAAGCTTGGTTGAGGCTGGGTCCAGGCCACAGGTGGTGGGACGCAAAATCCGAGCAATTTCAGCAGTGTCCTTTACATCCACTGGGTCAAAGCTGGTCCATGAAGGCAGGTAGCTTATATTGGCAGGCTTTGTAGTTTGGCTCTCCTTTGATGGCACTGTGGATATTCCAGCCCGGATGGTGGATATTTTATCTGCAAAGAAGTTTGCAAACTCGTTGCATCTTGCTTGGGAAAGGGTCTCATCAGTCTGCAGGCATGCTGGCTTGCAAAGCATCTCCACTGTGCGGAAAAGTTGAGCTGGCCTATTGTTTGCTGCTGTGATCTCATTTGACAGGAACTGTGATTTCTTGCGAGTGATTGTCGATTGATATTCTTCGTTATGCTTTATTAGTTTTATTTTGTCATCCACTAGGTTAGTCTTCCTCCATCGTCTTTCCAGTCTACGCCCCCTTTTCTTGAGCTCACTAACACTGTTGTCGTACCATGGAGCTTGACGATGTGGTTTACGAGGTCTTATACGCACAGGGGCGATAATATCAATTGCAGCCTTAACATCCCTATTATAATAACGGACTAGGGAACAGGGATCTTCACAGGCACCCAGTATAGCAGAGAGATCCATATTTGCTGCAAGAGCCTGGGGAGTCATACCCCTCCTTGGACGGTACCTGGTCAACTCCACGGGCAGAGATCTTATTTGAGGGGTTGCAACTGAGAACCAGAGGGAGTAGTGGTCTGACCAGATGACTGGGTTTATTTTTAGGTCAGTGACTTCTAATCCAATCTATACCATACTCTGCACATTATAACAGTGTCACACCTTGTATAGAGCACACATATATGTTCTATACCATAATCTGCACATTATAACGGTGTCACTCCTTGTATAGAGCACACATATTTGTTCTCTACCATACTCTGCTCATTATAATGGTGTCACACCTTGTATAGAGCACACATATTTCTCTAACGTCCTAAGTGGATGCTGGGGACTCCGTAAGGACCATGGGGAATAGCGGCTCCGCAGGAGACTGGGCACATCTAAAGAAAGCTCTAGGACTATCTGGTGTGCATTGGCTCCTCCCCCTATGACCCTCCTCCAAGCCTCAGTTAGATCTCTGTGCCCGAACGAGAAGGGTGCACACTAGGGGCTCTCCTGAGCTTCTTAGTGAAAGTTTTAGTTTAGGTTTTTTATTTTCAGTGAGACCTGCTGGCAACAGGCTCACTGCATCGAGGGACTAAGGGGAGAAGAAGCGAACTCACCTGCGTGCAGAGTGGATTGGGCTTCTTAGGCTACTGGACATTAGCTCCAGAGGGACGATCACAGGCCCAGCTTGGATGGGTCCCAGAGCCGCGCCGCCGGCCCCCTTACAGAGCCAGAAGTCAGAAGAGGTCCGGAAAATCGGCGGCAGAAGACGTCCTGTCTTCAACAAGGTAGCGCACAGCACTGCAGCTGTGCGCCATTGCTCTCAGCACACTTCACACTCCGGTCACTGAGGGTGCAGGGCGCTGGGGGGGGCGCCCTGAGACGCAATAATAAACACCTTGGATGGCAAAAAATGCATCACATATTGCTCCTGGGCTATGTGGATGCATTTAACCCCTGCCAAAATACATAAAAAAACGGGTGATAAGGCCGCCGATAAGGGGGCGGAGCCTATCTCCTCAGCACACTGGCGCCATTTTCCCTCACAGCTCCGTTGGAGGGAAGCTCCCCTGGCTCTCCCCTGCAGTCACTACACTACAGAAAGGGTTAAAAAAGAGAGGGGGGCACAAATTAGGCGCAGTATTAACTATACAGCAGCTATAAGGGGAAAAACACTTATATAAGGTTATCCCTGTATATATATAGCGCTCTGGTGTGTGCTGGTAAACTCTCCCTCTGTCTCCCCAAAGGGCTAGTGGGGTCCTGTCCTCTATCAGAGCATTCCCTGTGTGTGTGCTGTATGTCGGTACTTTTGTGTCGACATGTATGAGGAGAAAAATGATGTGGAGACGGAGCAGATTGCCTGTAATAGTGATGTCACCCCCTAGGGGGTCGACACCTGAGTGGATGAACTGTTGGAAGAAATTACGTGACAGTGTCAGCTCTGTATAAAAGACAGTGGTTGACATGAGACAGCCGGCTACTCAGCTTGTGCCTGTCCAGACGTCTCATAGGCCGTCAGGGGCTCTAAAGCGCCCGTTACCTCAGATGGCAGATATAGACGCCGACACGGATACTGACTCCAGTGTCGACGGTGAAGAGACAAATGTGACTTCCAGTAGGGCCACACGTTACATGATTGAGGCAATGAAAAATGTTTTACACATTTCTGATAATACGAGTACCACCAAAAAGGGGTATTATGTTCGGTGAGGAAAAACTACCTGTAGTTTTCCTGAATCTGAGAAATTAAATGAGGTGTGTGATGATGCGTGGGTTTCCCCCGATAACAACTGATAATTTCTAAAATGTTATTGGCATTATATCCTTTCCCGCCAGAGGTTAGGGTGCGTTGGGAAACACCCCCTAGGGTGGATAAAGCGCTCACACGCTTGTAAGGGTTCTATCCTCTCCTGAGATGGCCGCCCTTAAGGATCCTGCTGATAGAAAGCAGGAGAGTATCCTAAAATGTATTTACACACATACTGGTGTTATACTGCGACCAGCAATCGCCTCAGCCTGGATGTGCAGTGCTGGGTTGGCGTGGTCGGATTCCCTGACTGAAAATATTGATACCCTAGATAGGGACAATATATTTTTGCCTATAGAGCATTTGAAAGATGCATTTCTATATATGCGTGATGCACAGCGGAATATTTGCCGACTGGCATCAAGTCTCAGTGCGTTGTCCATTTCTACCAGTAGAGGGTTATGGACACGTCAGTGGTCAGGTGATGCGTATTCCAAACGGCATTTGGAAGTATTGCCTTATTAAGGGGAGGAGTTATTTGGGGTCGGTCTTTCAGACCTGGTGGCCACGGCAACAGCTGGGAAATCCACGTTTGTACCCCAGGTCGCCTCTCAACATGAGAAGACACCGTATTATCAAAAGGCTGCAGAAATCAGCCAGTTCCCAGGAACAGAAACCCTCTCCCGCCTCTGCCAAGCCCTCAGTATACGCTGGGGCTTTACAAGCAGAATCAGGCACGGTGGGGGGCCCGTCTCAATGAATTTCAGCGCGCAGTGGGCTCACTCGCAAGTAGACCCCTGGATCCTTCAGGTGATATCTCATTGGTACAAATTAGAATTCGAGACGTCTCCCCCTCGCCGTTTCCTAAAGTCGGCTTTACCGATGTCTCCTTCTGACAGGGAGACAGTTTTGGAAGCCATTCACAAGCTGTATTCCCAGCAGGTGATAATCAAGATACCCTTCCTGCAACAGGGAACGGGGTATTATTCCACACTGTTGTGGTACCGAAGCCGGACGGCTCGGTGAGACCGATTCTAAATCTAAAATCTTTGAACACTTACATACAGAGGTTCAAATTCAAGATTGAGTCACTCAGAGCAGTGATTGCGAACCTGGAAGAAGGGGACTACATGATGTCTCGGGACATCAAGGATGCTTACCTTCATGTCAAAATTTACCCTTCTCACCAAGGGTACCTCAGGTTTATGGTACAGAACTGTCACTATCAGTTCAGACGCTGCCGTATGGATGGTCCACGGCACCCCGGGTCTTTACCAAGGTAATGGCCGAAATGATGATATTCCTTCAAAGGAAGGGAATTTTAGTTATCCCTTACTTGGACGATTCCCTGATAAGGGTAAGATCCAGGGAACAGTTGGAGGTCGGTGTAGCACTATCTCAGGTAGTGTTGCTGCAGCACGGTTGGATTCTCAATATTCCAAAATCGCAGCTGGTTCCGACGACTTGTCTTCTGTTCCTAGGGATGATCCTGGACACAGTCCAGAAAAAGGTGTTTCTCCCGGAGGAGAAAGCCAGGGAGTTATCCGAGCTAGTCAGGAACCTCCTAAAACCGAGCCAAGTCTCAGTGCATCAATGCACAAGGGTTCTGGGTAAAATGGTGGCTTCCTACGAAGCAATCCCATTCGGCAGATTCCACGCAAGAACTTTCCAGTGGGACCTGCTGGACAAATGGTCCGGGTCGCATCTTCAGATGCATCAGCGGATAACCCTGTCACCAAGGACAAGGGTGTCCCTCCTGTGGTGGTTGCAGAGTGCTCATCTTCTAGAGGGCCGCAGATTCGGCATTCAGGACTGGGTCCTGGTAACCACGGATGCCAGCCTGCGAGGCTGGGGAGCAGTCACACAGGGAAGGAATATCCAGGACTTATGGTCAAGCCTGGAGACATCACTTCACATAAATATCCTGAAGCTAAGGGACATTTACAATGCTCTAAGCTTAACAAGACCTCTGCTTCAAGGTCAGCCGGTGTTGATCCAGTCGGACAACATCACGGCAGTCACCCACGTAAACAGACAGGGTGGCACAAGAAGCAGGAGGGCAATGGCAGAAGCTGCAAGGATTCTTCGCTGGGCGGAAAATCATGTGATAGCACTGTCAGCAGTATTCATTCCGGGAGTGGACAACTGGGAAGCAGACTTCCTCAGCACGACCTCCACCCGGGAGAGTGGGGACTTCACCCAGAAGTCTTCCACATGATTATAAACCGTTGGGAAAAACTCGACAGGTATTGCGCCAGGTCCAGGGACCCTCAGGCAATAGCTGTAGACGCTCTGGTAACACAGTGGGTGTACCAGTCAGGGTATGTGTTCCCTCCTCTGCCTCTCATACCCAAGGTACTGAGATTGATAAGATGGAGAGGAGTAAGCACTATATTCGTGGCTCCGGATTGGCCAAGAAGGATTTGGTAACCGGAAATTCAAGAGATGCTCACGGAGGATCCGTGGCCTCTACCTCTAAGAAGGGACCTGCTCCAGCAAGGACCCTGTCTGTTCCAAGACTTACCGCGGCTGCGTTTGACGGCATGGCGGTTGAACGCCGGATCCTGAAGGAAAAAAAAAAAAAAAGGCATTCCGGATGAAGTCATCCCTATCCTGATCAAAGCCAGGAAGGATGTAACCGCAAAAACATTATCACCGCAATTGGCGAAAATATGTTGCGTGGTGCGAGGCCAGTAAGGCCCGACGGTGGAAATTCAACTGGGTCGATTCCTACATTTCCTGCAAACAGGAGTGTCTATGGGCCTGAAATTGGGGTCCATTAAGGTTCAAATTTCGGCCCTGTCAATTTTCTTCCAAAAAGAACTAGCTTCAGTCCCTGAAGTTCAGACGTTTGTAAAAGGGGTACTGCATATACAGCCTCCTTTTGTGCCTCCAGTGGCACTTTGGGATCTCAATGTAGTTTTGGGTTCCAAAAGTCACATTGGTTTGAACCACTTAAATCTGTGGAGTTAAAATATCTCACATGGGAAGTGGTCATGCTGTTGGCCCTGGCCTGGGCCAGGCGCGTGTCAGAATTGGCGGCTTTATCCTGAAAAAGCCCTTATCTGATGTTCCATTCGGACAGGGCGGAATTGAGGACTCGTCCTCAGTTTCTCCCTAAGGTGGTTTCAGCGTTTCACCTGAACCAACCTATTTGTGGTGCCTGCGGCTACTAGGGACTTGGAGGACTCCAAGTTGCTAGACGTTGTCAGGGCCCTGAAAATATATGTTTCCAGGAGGGCTGGAGTCAGGAAATCTGACTCGCTGTTTATCCTGTATGCACCCAACAAGCTGGGTGCTCCTGCTTCTAAGCAGACTATTGCTCGTTGGATTTGTAGTACAATTCAGCTTGCACATTCTGTGGCAGGCCTGCCACAGCCAAAATTCTGTAAATGCCCACTCCACAAGGAAGGTGGGCTCATCTTGGGCGGCTGCCCGAGGGGTCTCGGCTTTACAACTTTGCCGAGCAGCTACTTGGTCAGGAGCAAATGCGTTTGTAAAATTATACAAAATTGATATCCTGGCTGAGGAGGACCTGGAGTTCTCTCATTTGGTGCTGCAGAGTCATCCGCACTCTCCCGCCCGTTTGGGAGCTTTGGTATAATCCCCATGGTCCTTACGGAGTCCCCAGCATCCACTTAGGACGTTAGAGAAAATAAGAATTTACTTACCGATAATTCTATTTCTCATAGTCCGTAGTGGATGCTGGGCGCCCATCCCAAGTGCGGATTGTCTGCAATACTTGTACATAGTTATTGTTACAAAAATCGGGTTATTATTGTTGGGAGCCATCTTTCAGAGGCTCCTCTGTTATCATGCTGTTAACTGGGTTCAGATCACAGGTTATACGGTGTGATTGGTGTGGCTGGTATGAGTCTTACCCGGGATTCAAAATCCTTCCTTATTGTGTACGCTCGTCCGGGCACAGTATCCTAACTGAGGCTTGGAGGAGGGTCATAGGGGGAGGAGCCAGTGCACACCAGATAGTCCTAAAGCTTTCTTTAGATGTGCCCAGTCTCCTGCGGAGCCGCTATTCCCCATGGTCCTTACGGAGTCCCCAGCATCCACTACGGACTATGAGAAATAGAATTATCGGTAAGTAAATTCTTATTTTGTTCTCTACCATACTCTGCTCATTATAACAGTGTCACACCTTGTATAGAGCACACATATATGTTCTATACTATACTCTGCACATTATAATGGTGTCACACCTTGTATAGAGCACACATATATGTTTTATATCATACTCTGCACATTATAACGGTGTCACACCTTGTACAGAGCACACATATATGTTCTATACTATACTCTGCACATTATAACAGTGTCACACCTTGTATAGAGCACACATATATGTTCTATACTATACTCTGCACATTATAACGGAGTCACACCTTGTATAGAGCACACATATATGTTCTATACTATACTCTGCACATTATAATGGTGTCACACCTTGTATAGAGCACACATATATGTTTTATATCATACTCTGCACATTATAACGGTGTCACACCTTGTACAGAGCACACATATATGTTCTATACTATACTCTGCACATTATAACGGTGTCACACCTTGTATAGAGCACACATATATGTTCTATACTATACTCTGCACATTATAACGGAGTCACACCTTGTATAGAGCACACATATATGTTCTATACCATACTCTGCACATTATAATGGTGTCACACCTTGTATAGAGCACACATATATGTTCTATACCATACTCTGCACATTATAACAGTGTCACACCTTGTATAAAGCACACATATATGTTCTATACTATACTCTGCACATTATAACGGTGTCACACCTTGTATAGAGCACACATATATGTTCTATACCATACTCTGCACATTATAACGGTGTCACACCTTGTATAGAGCACACATATATGTTCTATACTATACTCTGCACATTATAACGGTGTCACACCTTGTATAGAGCACACATATATGTTCTATACTATACTCTGCACATTATAATGGTGTCACACCTTGTATAGAGCACACATATATGTTCTATACTATACTCGGCACATTATAACGGTGTCACACCTTGTATAGAGCACACATATATGTTCTATACTATACTCTGCACATTATAATGGTGTCACACCTTGTATAGAGCACACATATATGTTCTATACTATACTCTGCACATTATAATGGTGTCACACCTTGTATAGAGCACACATATATGTTCTATACCATACTCTGCTCATTATAACGTTGTCACACCTTGTATAGAGCACACATATATGTTCTATACTATACTCTGCACATTATAACGGTGTCACACCTTGTATAGAGCACATATATATACGTTATGGTAAGAACTTACCGTTGATAACGGTATTTCTCCTATGTCCACAGGTTCCACAGGATAACAATGGGATATGATGGAGCGATAGCAGATTGGCACCAAACGATCACAAGCTTTCAGTCCTCCCAGGATGCAACGGGCTCGTCCATATATCCCGACCACTGGCTCAGGCAAATCAGTTGTATTCCAAAGCATCTAGGCAGGAGCATTCTGTAGAGCCCTATTCAGGCGAGAAGAACACACATGCACAAACTTCTGTACAGGAAGGTAGAGGTTTAGTGAGTAGAAAGATCCTCAAATCAGGTGCGTCAGGGTGGGAGCCCTGTGGAACCTGTGGACTAGAGATGTGCACTGGAAATTTTTCGGGTTTTGTGTTTTGGTTTTGGATTCGGTTCCGTGGCCGTGTTTTGGATTCGGACGCATTTTGGCAAAACCTCCCTGAATTTTTTTTTGTCAGATTCGGGTGTTTTTTTTAAAAAAAACCTCAAAAACAGCTTAAATCATAGAATTTGGGGGTAATTTTGATCCTATAGTATTATTAACCTCAATAACCACAATTTCCACTCATTT
Organism: Pseudophryne corroboree; assembly: GCF_028390025.1. NCBI lineage: Eukaryota > Metazoa > Chordata > Amphibia > Anura > Myobatrachidae > Pseudophryne > Pseudophryne corroboree. The sequence continues at coordinate 78,661 of NW_026970286.1, read as the reverse complement.
CCAGTCTATTCTGAACACCTCACAATACTATTTTTAGTCCTAAAATTTGCACCGAGGTCGCTGGATGACTAAGCTAAGCGACCCAAGAGGGCGGCACAAACACCTGGCCCATCTAGGAGTGGCACTGCAGTGTCAGACAGGATGGCACTTAAAAAAATTGGCTCCAAACAGCACATGATGAAAAGAAAAGAGAAAAAGAGGTGCACTGTGGTCGCTGGACGGCTAAGCTAAGCGACACAAACACCTCAATATCACAGGAATTATTTGTTCTAAACAATGGTATTATTGGTCCAAATCACTGGAAGAAAATGACAAAATCACAGGAATTATTTGTTCTAATCAATGGTATTATTGGTCCAAATCACTGGAAGAAAATGACAAAATCACTGGAATTATTCGTAAACATTTGTAGAAAGTCGCTGCTTTCTGATTACAGAAATGCTCAGATATTCCTGCGAATCCACAATCCCTTCCCAGAGGAAAAAGAAATTGAGAAACCGTTGTTTGAGAACGTTTGTTCTCTTTCCCTTACAAAGGAACAAACCACTTTCCAAGAAGACTGACGTTTTTGGGATTATGGAGACATAATGTTTTTAAATATAAATCCTAAAGCAGGTGGTGTATTAGAGCAAAAGAGTGCAAGAGACCAGCCATGCAGTTTCTGAAATATTATGACAAAATGTTACTGTATTTTATAAGCACTCATTCCTAACTCTGCTAAGTACTGTTTGGTATACTGTATCTGGCTTCCATGAGGTAGTTGTCCATTATTTCAGCTTCCATTGACCTTTTTGAAAGCAGTAGAAGTTATCGATTCTTTTTTTTATTTTTTATTTTCCCCTATTTTTAATTTTCTCCTGCATAGCCCAGTAAAATGTTGCAATGTTAAGTATTGACTTGTGCCTTCTGGGGGTCCACTTCTTCACCAAACCCAGCCAAATCTCATCCTAACCCTCTGTTCCACGTTCTCTATGTACCCCATCTGTGTCACCCATGTCTGTCTACCCCTCCCCTTTAGAATGTAAGTTCTCACGCGCAGGGCCCTCTTCCCTCATGTGCTTATCCTTTGTCTTACTTTAATAATCTTCAACTGTACCACATCCAGCAGTCTTCTGCCACCCGATACTTATTCCAGTGTCATCTGCTGATGTAACTATGTTTATTTATCCTGTACTGGTCCTATACTGTCATCAACTGTAAGTTGCTTTTTTCCTGTTTGATTATTTATCTACTCTGTAATTGGGCGCTGCGGAACCCTTGTGGCGCCATATAAAATAAGAATTTACTCACCGGTAATTCTATTTCTCGTAGTCCGTAGTGGATGCTGGGAACTCCGTAAGGACCATGGGGAATAGACGGGCTCCGCAGGAGACTGGGCACTCTTAAAAGAAAGATTAGGTACTATATCTGGTGTGCACTGGCTCCTCCCTCTATGCCCCTCCTCCAGACCTCAGTTAGGAAAACTGTGCCCGGAAGAGCTGACATTACCAGGAAACGATTTGGAATCCAGGGTAAGACTCATACCAGCCACACTGTACAACTCGTGATAACCATACCCAGTCAACAGTATGAACAACAACTGAGCCTCAGTAACAGATGGCTCATAACAATAACCCTTTAGTTAAGCAATAACTATATACATGTATTGCAGAGAGTCCGCACTTGGGACGGGCGCCCAGCATCCACTACGGACTACAAGAAATAGAATTACCGGTGAGTAAATTCTTATTTTTTCTGACGTCCTAGTGGATGCTGGGAACTCCGTAAGGACCATGGGGATTATACCAAAGCTCCCAAACGGGCGGGAGAGTGCGGATGACTCTGCAGCACCGAATGAGCAAAGGCAAGGTCCTCCTCAGCCAGGGTATCAAACTTGTAGAACTTAGCAAATGTGTTTGAACCCGACCAAGTAGCAGCTCGGCAAAGCTGTAAAGCCGAGACCCCTCGGGCAGCCGCCCAAGAAGAGCCCACCTACCTTGTGGAATGAGCTTTTACTGATTTAGGATGCAGCAATCCTGCCGCAGAATGAGCTTGCTGAATCGTGCTACAGATCCAGCGCGCAATAGTTTGCTTTTAAGCAGGAGCACCCAGCTTGTTGGGCGCATGCAGGATAAACAGCAAGTCAGTTTTCCTGACTCCAGCCGTCCTGGCTATATATATTTTCAAAGCCCTGACTACATCTAGTAACTTGGAGTCCTCCAAGTCCCTAGTAGCCGCAGGCACCACAATAGGTTGGTTCAAATGAAACGCTGATACCACCTTAGGGAGAAATTGGGGACGAGTCCTCAATTCTGCCCTGTCCATATGGAAGATCAGATAAGGGCTTTTACACGACAAAGCCGCCAATTCTGACACACGCCTAGCCGAAGCTAAGGCCAATAGCATGACCACTTTCCACGTGAGATATTTTAGCTCCACGGTCTTAAGTGGCTCAAACCAGTGGGATTTCAGGAAATCCAACACAACGTTAAGATCCCAAGGTGCCACTGAAGGCACAAAAGGGGGCTCAATATGCAGCACTCCCTTAACAAATGTCTGAACTTCAGGCAGTGAAGCCAGTTCTTTTTGAAAGAAAATAGATAGGGCCGAAATCTGGACCTTTACGGATCCTAATTTTAGGCCCATAGTCACTCCTGACTGTAGGAAGTGCAGGAATCGACCCAGCTGGAATTCTTCCGTAGGGGCCTTCCTGGCCTCACACCAAGCAACATATTTTCGCCATATACGGTGATAATGTTGTGCTGTCACGTCTTTCCTAGCCTTTATCAGCATAGGAATCACTTCATCTGGAATGCCCTTTTCCGTTAGGATCCGGCGTTCAACCGCCATGCCGTCAAACGCAGCCGCGGTAAGTCTTGGAACAGACAGGGCCCCTGTTGTAACAGGTCCTGTCTGAGAGGCAGAGGCCATGGGTCCTCTGAGATCATTTCTTGTAGTTCAGGGTACCAAGTTCTTCTTGGCCAATCCGGAACGATGAGTATAGTTCTTACTCCTCTCTTTCTTACAATCCTCAGTACCTTGGGTATGAGAGGAAGAGGAGGGAACACATAAACCGACTGGTACACCCACGGTGTCACTAGTGCGTCCACAGCTATCGTCTGAGGGACCCTTGACCTGGCGCAATATTTTTTTAGCTTTTTGTTGAGACGGGACGCCATCATGTCTACCTGTGGCCGTTCACAACGATTTACAAGCAGCGTGAAGACTTCTGAATGAAGTCCCCACTCTCCCGGGTGGAGGTCGTGCCTGCTGAGGAAGTCTGCTTCCCAGTTGTCCACTCCCGGAATGAACACTGCTGACAGTGCTAGCACGTGTCTCTCCGCCCATCGGAGAATCCTTGTGGCTTCTGCCATCGCCATCCTGCTTCTTGTGCCGCCCTGTCGGTTTACATGGGCGACCGCCGTGATGTTGTCTGACTGAATCAGCACCGGTTGGTTTTGAAGCAGGGGTTCTGCTTGACTCAGGGCGTTGTAAATGGCCCTTAGTTCCAGAATATTTATGTGAAGGGAAGTCTCCTGACTTGACCACAGTCCTTGGAAGTTCCTTCCCTGAGTGACTGCCCCCCAACCTCGGAGGCTTGCATCCGTGGTCACCAGGACCCAGTCCTGTATGCCGAATCTGCGGCCCTCGAGAAGATGAGCCTTCTGCAGCCACCACAGCAGAGACACCCTGGCCCTCGGGGACAGGGTGATCAGCCGATGCCTCTGAAGATGCGATCCGGACCACTTGTCTAACAGATCCCACTGAAAGATCCTTGCATGGAACCTGCCGAAGGGAATTGCTTCGTAAGAAGCTACCATCTTTCCCAGGACTCGCGTGCAGTGATGCACCGACACCTGTTTTGGTTTCAGGAGGTCCCTGACCAGAGATGACAATTCCTGGGCCTTCTCCACCGGGAGAAACACCTTCTTCTGTTCTGTGTCCAGAATCATGCCCAAGAACAGCAGACGCGTCGCAGGAATCAGCTGCGACTTTGGGATATTCAGAATCCAGCCGTGCTGTTGCAGCACTTCCCGAGATAGTGCTACGTTGACTAACAACTGCTCCTTGGACCTCGCCTTTATAAGGAGATCGTCCAAGTACGGGATAATTATAACTCCCTTTTCCGAAGGAGTATCATCATTTCAGCCATTACCTTGGTAAATACCCTCGGTGCCGTGGACAGACCAAACGGCAACGTCTGGAATTGGTAATGACAGTCCTGTACCACAAACCTGAGGTACTCCTGGTGAGGTGGGTAAATGGGGACATGCAGATAAGTGTCCTTGATGTCCAGCGACACCATAAAATCCCCCTCTTCCAGGCTTGCAATAACCGCCCTGAGCGATTCCATTTTGAACTTGAACTTCCTTATATAAGTGTTCAAGGATTTCAAATTTAGAATGGGTCTCACCGAACCGTCTGGTTTCGGTACCACAAACATTGTGGAATAGTAACCCCGTCCCTGTTGAAGGAGGGGAATCTTGATTATCACCTGCTGAAGGTACAGCTTGTGAATAGCCGCCAGCACTACCTCCCTTTCCCTGGGAGCCGCTGGCAAGGCTGATTTGAGGTAACGGCGAGGGGGAGTCGCCTCGAACTCCAGCATGTATCCCTGAGATACCACTTGTAGAACCCAGAGATCCACCTGTGAGCGAAACCACTGGTCGCTGAAGTTCCGGAGACGCGCCCCCACCGCACCTGGCTCCACCTGTGGAGCCCCAGCGTCATGCGGTGGACTTAGTGGAAGCAGGGGAGGATTTTTGTTCCTGGGAACTGGCTGTCTGGTGCAGCTTTTTCCCTCTACCCCTGCCTCTGGGCAGAAAGGATGCGCCTCTGACCCGCTTGCCTTTCTGAGGCCGAAAGGACTGTACTTGATAATACGGTGCTTTCTTAGGCTGTGAGGAAACCTGAGGTAAAAAAGTCGACTTCCCAGCTGTTGCTGTGGATACGAGGTCCGAGAGACCGTCTCCAAACAATTCCTCACCCTTATAAGGCAAAATCTCCATGTGCCTTTTAGAATCAGCATCACCTGTCCACTGCCGAGTCCATAATACTCTCCTGGCAGAAATAGACATTGCATTAATTCTAGATGCCAGCCGGAAAATGTCCCTCTGTGCATCCCTCATATACAATACAACGTCCTTTATATGCTCTATGGTTAGCAAAATAGCATCCCTGTCGAGGGTATCAATGTTGTCTGACAGGGTATCAGACCATGCTGCTGCAGCACTACACATCCATGCTGAAGCAATAGCAGGTCTCAGTATAGTACCTGAGTGTGTATATACAGACTTCAGGATAGCTTCCTGCTTTCTATCTGCAGGCTCCTTTAGGGCGGCCGTATCCTGAGACGGCAGTGCCACCCTTTTAGATAATCGTGTGAGCGCCTTGTCCACCCTAGGGGATGTCTCCCAGCGTAACCTATCCGTTGGCGGGAAAGGGTACGCCATCAGTAACCTCTTAGAAATCAGTAGTTTCTTATCTGGGGAACCCCACGCTTCTTCACACAATTCATTTAACTCATCAGATGGGGGAAAAGTCACTGGCTGCTTTTTCTCCCCAAACATAATACCCTTTTTAGTGGTAACCAAGTTAATATCAGAAATGTGCAACACATTTTTCATTGCCGTAATCATGCATCGGATGGCCCTTGTGGACTGTACATTTGTCTCATCCTCGTCTACAGTGGAGTCAGACTCCGTGTCTGCCATCTGAGCTAGCGGGCGTTTTTGAGCCCCTGATGGCCTCTGAGACGCCTAGGCAGGCGCAGGCTGAGATGCCGGCTGTCCCAAGGCTGTTACGTCATCAAACCTTTTATGTAAAGAGTTGACACTGTCGGTTAATACCTTCCACATATCCATCCACTCCGGTGTCGGCCCCGTAGGGGGCGACATCACACTTATCTGCTCCGCCTCCACGTAGCCCTCCACATCAAACATGTCGACACAGCCGTACCGACACACCGCACACACACAGGGAATGCTCTGAGGACAGGACCCCACAAAGTCCTTTGGGGAGACAGAGAGAGAGTATGCCAGCACACACCAGAGCGCTATATAACACAGGGATTATCACTATACTGAGTGTTTTTTCCCAATAGCTGCTTAGTAAGACCAATTTGCGCCTAAATTTATGTGCCCCCCCTCTCTTTTTTACCCTTGTTGTACTGGATACTGCAGAGGAGAGCCTGGGGAGCGTCCTTCCAGCGGAGCTGTGAAGAGAAAATGGCGCTGGCTGTGCTGAGGAAGATAGCCCCGCCCCTTCAGCGGCGGGCTTCTCCTGCTTTTTATAATGTTAATGGCGGGGGTTTTTGCACATATACAGTGTTATACACTGTATTATGTGCTATTTGTGCCAAAAGGTAAACTAATTGCTGCCCAGGGTGCCCCCCCCAGCGCCCTGCACCCAACAGTGACCGGAGTGTGTGGTGTGCTATGGGAGCACTGGCGCACAGCTGCAGTGCTGTGCGCTACCTTAATGAAGACAGGAGTCTTCAGCCGCCGTTTTTCATCTTTATCTTCCGTCTTCTGGCTCTGCGAGGGGGACGGCGGCGCGGCTCCGGTAACGGACGATCGAGGTCGGGCCCTGTGTTCGATCCCTCTAAAGCTAATGGTGTCCAGAAGCCTTAGAAGCACAAGCTAGCTGCAAGCAGGTAGGTTTGCTTCTCTCCCCTCAGTCCCTCGTAGCAGTGAGTCTGTTGCCAGCAGATCTCACTGAAAATAAAAAACCTAACAAATACTTTATTTTCTAGTGATCTCAGGAGAGCCCACTAAGTGCATCCAGCTCTGGCCGGGCACAGATTCTAACTGAGGTCTGGAGGAGGGGCATAGAGGGAGGAGCCAGTGCACACCAGATATAGTACCTAATCTTTCTTTTAAGAGTGCCCAGTCTCCTGCGGAGCCCGTCTATTCCCCATGGTCCTTACGGAGTTCCCAGCATCCACTAGGACGTCAGAGAAATAAAGGATAATAATAATAATAATAATAATATAGAGTGTATAATCCCCAGGTGTATCTCACACATAGCTCAGTACAGATTACAGGATGTATAATCAACAGGTGTATAACACACATCGCACAGTACAGTATATAGGGTGTATAATCCCCAGGTGTATCTCACACATCGCTCAGTACAGATTACAGGATGTATAAAATCACCAGGTGTATAACACACGTCGCACAGTACAGTATACATACTGGTCACAACAATGCAGCAGATATTGGCCCTCATTCCGAGTTGTTCGCTCGGTATTTTTCATCGCATCGCAATGAAAATCCGCTTAGTACGCATGCGCAATGTTCGCACTGCGACTGCGCCAAGTAACTTTGCTATGTAGAAAGTATTTTTACTCACGGCTTTTTCATCGCTCCGGCGAACGTAATGTGATTGACAGGAAATGGGTGTTACTGGGCGGAAACACGGCGTTTCAGGGGTGTGTGGCTGAAAACGCTACCGTTTCCGGAAAAAACGCAGGAGTGGCTGGAGAAACGGTGGGAGTGCCTGGGCGAACGCTGGGTGTGTTTGTGACGTCAACCAGGAACGACAAGCACTGAACTGATCGCACAGGCAGAGTAAGTCTGGAGCTACTCTGAAACTGCTAAGTAGTTAGTAATCGCAATATTGCGAATACATCGGTCGCAATTTTAAGAAGCTAAGATTCACTCCCAGTAGGCGGCGGCTTAGCGTGTGTAACTCTGCTAAATTCGCCTTGCGACCGATCAACTCGGAATGAGGGCCATTGAGCACTGATCAGGATACTAGAAGTGACACAGAGCTGCAAGATACAGCAATGGCCTACTGTACTGTACTATATGTATACTGCTGGTCACCAAAATGCTGCACTGTCCTACTATATACTGCTCACAATAATGCAGCACAGAGATAGTATACTTGACACAGAGCTGCAAGATACAGCAATGGCCTACTGTACTGTACTATATGTATACTGCTGGTCACCAAAATGCTGCACTGTCCTACTATATACTGCTCACAATAATGCAGCACAGAGATAGTATACTTGACACAGAGCTGCAATATACAGCAATGGCCTACTGTACTGTACTATATGTATACTGCTGGTCACCAAAATGCTGCACTGTCCTACTATATACTGCTCGCAATAATGCAGCACAGATATGGATAGTATACTTGACACAGAGCTGCAAGATACAGCAATGGCCTACTGTACTGTACTACTATAATTATATACTGGTGGTCCCCAGTCCCCACAAAGCAGCACACTGAGCACAGATATTTGCAGCACACTGAGCACAGATATGGAGCGTTTTCAGGCAGAGAACATAGATATTTGCAGCACACTGAGCACAGATATTTGCAGCACACTGAGCACAGATTACGGAGCTTTTCAGGGAGAGAACGCAGCCACATCCTCTCCGTTCAATCTCCAATGCATGAGTGAAAATAGCGGCAACGCACGGCTCTTTATATAGAATACGAATCTCGCGAGAATCCGACAGCGGAATGATGACGTTCGGGCGCGTTTGGGTTAACCGAGCAAGGCGGGAAGATCCAAGGCTACCTCGGAACCGTGTAAAATAGGTGAAGTTAGGGGGGGTTCGGATCTTGGAGAACCGAACCCGCTCATCTCTACTGTGGACATAGGCGAAATACCGTTATGAACGGTAAGTTCTTACCATAACGTATATTTCTCCGGCTGGGTCCACAGGATAACAATGGGATTTCCCGAAGCAATTTAGTGGTGGGGACGCTCCTGATTGGACAGGAGACCCTTACGCCCGAATTCAGCGTCATGAGAGGCAAAAGTATCCAAGGCATAATGTCTAATGAATGTGTTACTGGAAGACCATGTGGCTGCCTTACATATCTGTTCTGCTGAAGCACCATGTTGTGCTGCCCATGAAAGACCTACCTTATGTGTAGAGTGAGCAGAGACATTAGCCGGAACAGGGAGATCAGCTCGAGAATATGCTTCTGAAATCGTCATTCGAAGCCATCTTGCCAGCGTCTCTTTAGTAGCAGGCTGTTACTAAACCAGATGGACTTGGACTAAGAACCTTTTTATTCATCACTCGTTTCTCACAGTATAATGTACTTTTTCATCCTTGGCCCAGTGTAGGTATATACACCAGAGCATAGGTGTATCATGTATACTGTTATTTCATGTTATTAGGTATTTATTGTCCTTGCTATTACCTGCTGTAGGGAATGTATTGGAGATATAAAGACCATTGCCATAGTGTGTGACTATAGCAGAACAGGACATAGTGTGTGACTATAGCAGGACAGGTCATAGTGTGTGACTATAGCAGGACAGGACATACTGTGTGACTATAGCAGGACAGGTCATAGTGTGTGACTATAGCAGGACAGGACATAGTGTGTGACTATAGCAGGACAGGACATAGTGTGTGACTATAGCAGGACAGGACATACTGTGTGACTATAGCAGGACAGGTCATAGTGTGTGACTATAGCAGGACAGGCCATAGTGTGTGACTATAGCAGGACAGGCCATAGTGTGTGACTATAGCAGGACAGGACATAGTGTGTGACTATAGCAGGACAGGCCATAGTGTGTGACTATAGCAGGACAGGCCATAGTGTGTGACTATAGCAGGACAGGTCATACTGTGTGACTATAGCAGGACAGGTCATACTGTGTGACTATAGCAGGACAGGTCATAGTGTGTGACTATAGCAGGACAGGTCATAGTGTGTGACTATAGCAGGACAGGTCATACTGTGTGACTATAGCAGGACAGGCCATACTGTGTGACTATAGCAGGACAGGTCATAGTGTGTGACTATAGCAGGACAGGACATACTGTGTGACTATAGCAGGACAGGTCATACTGTGTGACTATAGCAGGACAGGCCATAGTGTGTGACTATAGCAGGACAGGCCATACTGTGTGACTATAGCAGGACAGGTCATAGTGTGTGACTATAGCAGGACAGGACATACTGTGTGACTATAGCAGGACAGGTCATAGTGTGTGACTATAGCAGGACAGGTCATACTGTGTGACTATAGCAGGACAGGCCATAGTGTGTGACTATAGCAGGACAGGACATATTGTGTGACTATAGCAGGACAGGTCATACTGTGTGACTATAGCAGGACAGGACATAGTGTGTGACTATAGCGGGACAGGTCATAGTGTGTGACTATAGCGGGACAGGTCATAGTGTGTGACTATAGCGGGACAGGTCATAGTGTGTGACTATAGCAGGACAGGACATAGTGTGTGACTATAGCAGGACAGGACATAGTGTGTGACTATAGCAGGACAGGACATAGTGTGTGACTATAGCAGGACAGGTCATACTGTGTGACTATAGCAGGACAGGCCATACTGTGTGACTATAGCAGGACAGGACATACTGTGTGACTATAGCAGGACAGGCCATAGTGTGTGACTATAGCAGGACAGGACATAGTGTGTGACTATAGCAGGACAGGACATACTGTGTGACTATAGCAGGACAGGCCATACTGTGTGACTATAGCAGGACAGGTCATACTGTGTGACTATAGCAGGACAGGTCATAGTGTGTGACTATAGCAGTACAGGACATAGTGTGTGACAATAGCAGGACAGGCCATAGTGTGTGACTATAGCAGGACAGGTCATAGTGTGTGACTATAGCAGGACAGGTCATAGTGTGTGACTATAGCAGGACAGGTCATAGTGTGTGACTATAGCAGGACAGGACATAGTGTGTGACTATAGCAGGACAGGTCATAGTGTGTGACTATAGCGGGACAGGTCATAGTGTGTGACTATAGCGGGACAGGTCATAGTGTGTGACTATAGCGGGACAGGACATAGTGTGTGACTATAGCGGGACAGGACATAGTGTGTGACTATAGCGGGACAGGACATAGTGTGTGACTATAGCGGGACAGGTCATACTGTGTGACTATAGCGGGACAGGCCATACTGTGTGACTATAGCAGGACAGGACATACTGTGTGACTATAGCAGGACAGGCCATAGTGTGTGACTATAGCAGGACAGGACATAGTGTGTGACTATAGCAGGACAGGACATACTGTGTGACTATAGCAGGACAGGCCATACTGTGTGACTATAGCAGGACAGGTCATACTGTGTGACTATAGCAGGACAGGTCATAGTGTGTGACTATAGCAGTACAGGACATAGTGTGTGACAATAGCAGGACAGGCCATAGTGTGTGACTATAGCAGGACAGGTCATAGTGTGTGACTATAGCAGGACAGGTCATAGTGTGTGACTATAGCAGGACAGGTCATAGTGTGTGACTATAGCAGGACAGGTCATACTGTGTGACTATAGCAGGACAGGTCATAGTGTGTGACTATAGCAGGACAGGTCATAGTGTGTGACTATAGCAGGACAGGACATAGTGTGTGACTATAGCAGGACAGGTCATAGTGTGTGACTATAGCAGGACAGGTCATAGTGTGTGACTATAGCAGGACAGGTCATAGTGTGTGACTATAGCAGGACAGGCCATACTGTGTGACTATAGCAGGACAGGCCATAGTGTGTGACTATAGCAGGACAGGACATAGTGTGTGACTATAGCAGGACAGGTCATAGTGTGTGACTATAGCAGGACAGGTCATAGTGTGTGACTATAGCAGGACAGGTCATAGTGTGTGACTATAGCAGGACAGGACATAGTGTGTGACTATAGCAGGACAGGTCATAGTGTGTGACTATAGCAGGACAGGCCATAGTGTGTGACTATAGCAGGACAGGCCATACTGTGTGACTATAGCAGGACAGGCCATAGTGTGTGACTATAGCAGGACAGGACATAGTGTGTGACTATAGCAGGACAGGTCATAGTGTGTGACTATAGCAGGACAGGCCATAGTGTGTGACTATAGCAGGACAGGCCATAGTGTGTGACTATAGCAGGACAGGTCATAGTGTGTGACTATAGCAGGACAGGTCATAGTGTGTGACTATAGCAGGACAGGTCATAGTGTGTGACTATAGCAGGACAGGCCATAGTGTGTGACTATAGCAGGACAGGCCATAGTGTGTGACTATAGCAGGACAGGACATAGTGTGTGACTATAGCAGGACAGGCCATAGTGTGTGACTATAGCAGGACAGGTCATACTGTGTGACTATAGCAGGACAGGACATACTGTGTGACTATAGCAGGACAGGTCATAGTGTGTGACTATAGCAGGACAGGACATAGTGTGTGACTATAGCAGGACAGGTCATACTGTGTGACTATAGCAGGACAGGCCATAGTGTGTGACTATAGCAGGACAGGACATAGAGTGTGACTATAGCAGGACAGGACATAGTGTGTGACTATAGCAGGACAGGCCATAGTGTGTGACTATAGCAGGACAGGTCATACTGTGTGACTATAGCAGGACAGGACATACTGTGTGACTATAGCAGGACAGGTCATAGTGTGTGACTATAGCAGGACAGGACATAGTGTGTGACTATAGCAGGACAGGTCATACTGTGTGACTATAGCAGGACAGGCCATAGTGTGTGACTATAGCAGGACAGGACATAGAGTGTGACTATAGCAGGACAGGTCATACTGTGTGACTATAGCAGGACAGGCCATAGTGTGTGACTATAGCAGGACAGGACATACTGTGTGACTATAGCAGGACAGGACATAGTGTGTGACTATAGCAGGACAGGTCATAGTGTGTGACTATAGCAGGACAGGTCATAGTGTGTGACTATAGCAGGACAGGACATAGTGTGTGACTATAGCAGGACAGGACATAGTGTGTGACTATAGCAGGACAGGTCATACTGTGTGACTATAGCAGGACAGGACATAGTGTGTGACTATAGCAGGACAGGACATAGTGTGTGACTATAGCAGGACAGGTCATACTGTGTGACTATAGCAGGACAGGCCATACTGTGTGACTATAGCAGGACAGGCCATAGTGTGTGACTATAGCAGGACAGGTCATAGTGTGTGACTATAGCAGGACAGGTCATACTGTGTGACTATAGCAGGACAGGTCATAGTGTGTGACTATAGTAGGACAGGTCATAGTGTGTGACTATAGCAGGACAGGTCATACTGTGTGACTATAGCAGGACAGGACATAGTGTGTGACTATAGCAGGACAGGTCATAGTGTGTGAGTATAGCAGGACAGGTCATACTGTGTGACTATAGCAGGACAGGACATAGTGTGTGACTATAGCAGGACAGGCCATAGTGTGTGACTATAGCAGGACAGGTCATACTGTGTGACTATAGCAGGACAGGACATAGTGTGTGACTATAGCAGGACAGGACATACTGTGTGACTATAGCAGGACAGGTCATAGTGTGTGACTATAGCAGGACAGGACATAGTGTGTGACTATAGCAGGACAGGACATAGTGTGTGACTATAGCAGGACAGGACATACTGTGTGACTATAGCAGGACAGGTCATAGTGTGTGACTATAGCAGGACAGGCCATAGTGTGTGACTATAGCAGGACAGGCCATAGTGTGTGACTATAGCAGGACAGGACATAGTGTGTGACTATAGCAGGACAGGCCATAGTGTGTGACTATAGCAGGACAGGCCATAGTGTGTGACTATAGCAGGACAGGTCATACTGTGTGACTATAGCAGGACAGGTCATACTGTGTGACTATAGCAGGACAGGCCATAGTGTGTGACTATAGCAGGACAGGCCATAGTGTGTGACTATAGCAGGACAGGACATAGTGTGTGACTATAGCAGGACAGGCCATAGTGTGTGACTATAGCAGGACAGGTCATACTGTGTGACTATAGCAGGACAGGTCATACTGTGTGACTATAGCAGGACAGGACATACTGTGTGACTATAGCAGGACAGGTCATAGTGTGTGACTATAGCAGGACAGGACATAGTGTGTGACTATAGCAGGACAGGACATAGAGTGTGACTATAGCAGGACAGGTCATACTGTGTGACTATAGCAGGACAGGCCATACTGTGTGACTATAGCAGGACAGGTCATAGTGTGTGACTATAGCAGGACAGGTCATACTGTGTGACTATAGCAGGACAGGTCATAGTGTGTGACTATAGCAGGACAGGACATAGTGTGTGACTATAGCAGGACAGGACATAGTGTGTGACTATAGCAGGACAGGTCATACTGTGTGACTATAGCAGGACAGGCCATACTGTGTGACTATAGCAGGACAGGTCATAGTGTGTGACTATAGCAGGACAGGTCATACTGTGTGACTATAGCAGGACAGGTCATAGTGTGTGACTATAGCAGGACAGGTCATAGTGTGTGACTATAGCAGGACAGGTCATACTGTGTGACTATAGCAGGACAGGTCATAGTGTGTGACTATAGCAGGATAGGTCATAGTGTGTGAGTATAGCAGGACAGGTCATACTGTGTGACTATAGCAGGACAGGACATAGTGTGTGACTATAGCAGGACAGGCCATAGTGTGTGACTATAGCAGGACAGGTCATACTGTGTGACTATAGCAGGACAGGACATAGTGTGTGACTATAGCAGGACAGGACATACTGTGTGACTATAGCAGGACAGGTCATAGTGTGTGACTATAGCAGGACAGGACATAGTGTGTGACTATAGCAGGACAGGACATAGTGTGTGACTATAGCAGGACAGGACATACTGTGTGACTATAGCAGGACAGGTCATAGTGTGTGACTATAGCAGGACAGGCCATAGTGTGTGACTATAGCAGGACAGGCCATAGTGTGTGACTATAGCAGGACAGGACATAGTGTGTGACTATAGCAGGACAGGCCATAGTGTGTGACTATAGCAGGACAGGCCATAGTGTGTGACTATAGCAGGACAGGTCATACTGTGTGACTATAGCAGGACAGGTCATACTGTGTGACTATAGCAGGACAGGTCATAGTGTGTGACTATAGCAGGACAGGTCATAGTGTGTGACTATAGCAGGACAGGACATAGTGTGTGACTATAGCAGGACAGGACATACTGTGTGACTATAGCAGGACAGGTCATACTGTGTGACTATAGCAGGACAGGCCATAGTGTGTGACTATAGCAGGACAGGCCATACTGTGTGACTATAGCAGGACAGGTCATAGTGTGTGACTATAGCAGGACAGGACATACTGTGTGACTATAGCAGGACAGGTCATAGTGTGTGACTATAGCAGGACAGGTCATACTGTGTGACTATAGCAGGACAGGCCATAGTGTGTGACTATAGCAGGACAGGACATATTGTGTGACTATAGCGGGACAGGTCATACTGTGTGACTATAGCAGGACAGGACATAGTGTGTGACTATAGCAGGACAGGTCATAGTGTGTGACTATAGCGGGACAGGTCATAGTGTGTGACTATAGCGGGACAGGTCATAGTGTGTGACTATAGCGGGACAGGACATAGTGTGTGACTATAGCGGGACAGGACATAGTGTGTGACTATAGCAGGACAGGACATAGTGTGTGACTATAGCAGGACAGGTCATACTGTGTGACTATAGCAGGACAGGCCATACTGTGTGACTATAGCAGGACAGGACATACTGTGTGACTATAGCAGGACAGGCCATAGTGTGTGAATATAGCAGGACAGGACATAGTGTGTGACTATAGCAGGACAGGACATACTGTGTGACTATAGCAGGACAGGCCATACTGTGTGACTATAGCAGGACAGGTCATACTGTGTGACTATAGCAGGACAGGTCATAGTGTGTGACTATAGCAGTACAGGACATAGTGTGTGACAATAGCAGGACAGGCCATAGTGTGTGACTATAGCAGGACAGGTCATAGTGTGTGACTATAGCAGGACAGGTCATAGTGTGTGACTATAGCAGGACAGGTCATAGTGTGTGACTATAGCAGGACAGGTCATACTGTGTGACTATAGCAGGACAGGTCATAGTGTGTGACTATAGCAGGACAGGACATAGTGTGTGACTATAGCAGGACAGGTCATAGTGTGTGACTATAGCAGGACAGGTCATAGTGTGTGACTATAGCAGGACAGGTCATAGTGTGTGACTATAGCAGGACAGGCCATACTGTGTGACTATAGCAGGACAGGCCATAGTGTGTGACTATAGCAGGACAGGACATAGTGTGTGATTATAGCAGGACAGGTCATAGTGTGTGACTATAGCAGGACAGGTCATAGTGTGTGACTATAGCAGGACAGGTCATAGTGTGTGACTATAGCAGGACAGGACATAGTGTGTGACTATAGCAGGACAGGTCATAGTGTGTGACTATAGCAGGACAGGTCATAGTGTGTGACTATAGCAGGACAGGCCATACTGTGTGACTATAGCAGGACAGGCCATAGTGTGTGACTATAGCAGGACAGGACATAGTGTGTGACTATAGCAGGACAGGTCATAGTGTGTGACTATAGCAGGACAGGTCATAGTGTGTGACTATAGCAGGACAGGCCATAGTGTGTGACTATAGCAGGACAGGTCATAGTGTGTGACTATAGCAGGACAGGTCATAGTGTGTGACTATAGCAGGACAGGTCATAGTGTGTGACTATAGCAGGACAGGTCATAGTGTGTGACTATAGCAGGACAGGCCATACTGTGTGACTATAGCAGGACAGGCCATAGTGTGTGACTATAGCAGGACAGGACATAGTGTGTGACTATAGCAGGACAGGTCATAGTGTGTGACTATAGCAGGACAGGTCATAGTGTGTGACTATAGCAGGACAGGTCATAGTGTGTGACTATAGCAGGACAGGACATAGTGTGTGACTATAGCAGGACAGGTCATAGTGTGTGACTATAGCAGGACAGGTCATAGTGTGTGACTATAGCAGGACAGGCCATACTGTGTGACTATAGCAGGACAGGCCATAGTGTGTGACTATAGCAGGACAGGACATAGTGTGTGACTATAGCAGGACAGGTCATAGTGTGTGACTATAGCAGGACAGGCCATAGTGTGTGACTATAGCAGGACAGGCCATAGTGTGTGACTATAGCAGGACAGGTCATAGTGTGTGACTATAGCAGGACAGGTCATAGTGTGTGACTATAGCAGGACAGGTCATAGTGTGTGACTATAGCAGGACAGGCCATAGTGTGTGACTATAGCAGGACAGGCCATAGTGTGTGACTATAGCAGGACAGGCCATAGTGTGTGACTATAGCAGGACAGGCCATAGTGTGTGACTATAGCAGGACAGGTCATACTGTGTGACTATAGCAGGACAGGTCATACTGTGTGACTATAGCAGGACAGGACATACTGTGTGACTATAGCAGGACAGGTCATAGTGTGTGACTATAGCAGGACAGGACATAGTGTGTGACTATAGCAGGACAGGACATAGAGTGTGACTATAGCAGGACAGGTCATACTGTGTGACTATAGCAGGACAGGTCATAGTGTGTGACTATAGCAGGACAGGTCATACTGTGTGACTATAGCAGGACAGGTCATAGTGTGTGACTATAGCAGGACAGGACATAGTGTGTGACTATAGCAGGACAGGACATAGTGTGTGACTATAGCAGGACAGGTCATACTGTGTGACTATAGCAGGACAGGCCATACTGTGTGACTATAGCAGGACAGGTCATAGTGTGTGACTATAGCAGGACAGGTCATACTGTGTGACTATAGCAGGACAGGTCATAGTGTGTGACTATAGTAGGACAGGTCATAGTGTGTGACTATAGCAGGACAGGTCATACTGTGTGACTATAGCAGGACAGGACATAGTGTGTGACTATAGCAGGACAGGTCATACTGTGTGACTATAGCAGGACAGGACATAGTGTGTGACTATAGCAGGACAGGACATAGTGTGTGACTATAGCAGGACAGGCCATACTGTGTGACTATAGCAGGACAGGACATAGTGTGTGACTATAGCAGGACAGGACATAGTGTGTGACTATAGCAGGACAGGACATACTGTGTGACTATAGCAGGACAGGTCATAGTGTGTGACTATAGCAGGACAGGACATACTGTGTGACTATAGCAGGACAGGTCATAGTGTGTGACTATAGCAGGACAGGTCATAGTGTGTGACTATAGCAGTACAGGACATAGTGTGTGACTATAGCAGGACAGGTCATAGTGTGTGAGTATAGCAGGACAGGTCATACTGTGTGACTATAGCAGGTCAGGTCATAGTGTGTGAGTATAGCAGGACAGGTCATAGTGTGTGAGTATAGCAGGACAGGTCATAGTGTGTGAGTATAGCAGGACAGGTCATAGTGTGTGACTATAGCAGGACAGGACATAGTGTGTGACTATAGCAGGACAGGTCATAGTGTGTGAGTATAGCAGGACAGGTCATACTGTGTGACTATAGCAGGACAGGTCATAGTGTGTGACTATAGCAGGACAGGCCATAGTGTGTGACTATAGCAGGACAGGCCATACTGTGTGACTATAGCAGGACAGGCCATAGTGTGTGACTATAGTAGGACAGGACATAGTGTGTGAGTATAGCAGGATAGGTCATAGTGTGTGACTATAGCAGGAGAGGCCATAGTGTGTGACTATAGCAGGACAGGTCATAGTGTGTGACTATAGCAGGACAGGTCATAGTGTGTGACTATAGCAGGACAGGTCATACTGTGTGACTATAGCAGGACAGGCCATACTGTGTGACTATAGCAGGACAGGTCATAGTGTGTGACTATAGCAGGACAGGACATAGTGTGTGACTATAGCAGGACAGGACATACTGTGTGACTATAGCAGGACAGGTCATACTGTGTGACTATAGCAGGACAGGACATAGTGTGTGACTATAGCAGGACAGGCCATACTGTGTGACTATAGCAGGACAGGTCATAGTGTGTGACTATAGCAGGACAGGTCATAGTGTGTGACTATAGCAGGACAGGTCATAGTGTGTGACTATAGCAGGACAGGCCATAGTGTGTGACTATAGCAGGACAGGACATAGTGTGTGACTATAGCAGGACAGGACATAGTGTGTGACTGTAACCCTGATCAATTGGGGTTTTATTTAATTATATCTATTCCTATATATATATATATATTACATAAAATGTTGTGCCTCCACCCAAGTATTTCTCCTATCCAATAACATTGAATTTAGGCTCAGGGTAGACTTGGGAACACCCTGTCTATATGATTTATATCTGAATAAACTAATTAAACAATGCTTCTTCATATATTATTTCTCTTTATGTTGCAGATTGGTGGAAAGGATCTGTTGTTAATCGACTTCTCAATTATCACACCAAATTAGCAGGTAAGTAGTTTACTCCATATTTTCAATTAATTATAATGTTTACATATATATAAATAACCACTCACATAAAAATATATATATATATATATATATATATCTATATTTTTATATTAATATTATACTACACTATATAAATATTAATTTATATTTCATATACATTCTTAGAATTTTTTATATTAAATATACTGACAAAAATACATAACATTGTAGTATATAATAGGTCAAGTACATTTACCTTATATCTATATGTATATATATATATATATATACCTATAGACACACACATAGACATAAATAACCACATACATATATATATACCATTCTAAGCAAACAATTTAATATGGTCCAATCAGAGTTTTGGCTTCTTTTCAATGCAAATGTTAGATATCCTAAGTCCTTCTTCCTTTAGCAAAGATTTGGTGACTTATATATGCATATATAACAGTTTTCTGATTGTTTTCTGTACAGAATCAATTATATATTATATCCAGGTTAGTGTAGTAGTAGTATTTTGAATATCTCCCTGTCTTCTTTGTTGTAAAATAATGCAGTTGACACTCTGATGATACAGTTTATGTTAACACTCTTGTTTTAAGAGAATATATTGTAACTGTAGCTAAATAATCCCTGTAGTACAATGAGGCAGTAAACTAATAAAGCCTTTCCTCTTGCGGTTTAAACAAAGTATCCAGCAGACATGCGTTATAATAAAGTTGCAATAAAAGAATCAAGCTGTGTCCTCTCTGTCTAGACTTGCCAGTGGCCTTTGGTTGCTTTAAGTCTGATTTGTGCTGTAGTTAAATCATCCTGAGCTGGTATAGTTCTAACTGTGTAGTAAGAACCTATTATAACAGGAGCCATCCATCTGTGTTAGTAAAATTATAAATATTTATCTTCCTGACAGAGGGTATGTTATCTCCACTAGTTATGGCCAGTTGTATGAATTTGCCATGTACAAAGTTAAGTTAGTTCAGAGCAGTATAACTAAGAGTAGATGATAACTAAAGTCAAGTGCCTGTCCAGTATCTATATAGTAGGATAGTGTGCCTGGAGTAATGTTTGTAGTAAATGAGTGCTGATAAATAATTAACCGTTACAGACCTCTGGTGTCTTCCGTGAATGCCTCCTGACATTCACAATATCAAAGGAGGATAGCCCAGATAGCCTCTCATTGGTGGACCGGTCCTTACTTCTTATATGCTGCCTCTAGATACTGCTCTGCGGATACTTGATATCTGCACCGCTCTGCCAGCCGCCGCTGCTCTGGAAGGTCTCTGCTCACCCGGATTCCTCTGATCTTCACGGCCCCGCTGGCCGCCGCGGCTCTGGACGGTCACTGCTCACCCGGATTCCTCTGTTCCTCACGGCCCCGCTGGCCGCCGCTGCTCTGGACGGTCACTGCTCACCCGGATTCCTCTGTTCTTCACGGCCCCGCTGGCCGCCGCTGCTCTGGACGGTCACTGCTCACCCGGATTCCTCTGTTCTTCACGGCCCCGCTGGCCGCCGCTGCTCTGCTGATCACGGACGCTGCTGTCACCAGTCACGGCTGTCCCGGATCTCCGCTTCTTCACGGCTATCATCAGCCGCACTGGTAACTGCTCCCCCGGCTCTCGGGCTCTGCTCACCAGAATCCCTCTGATCTTCACGGCCCCGCTGGCCGCCGCTGCTCTGCTGGTCACGGATGCTGCGGTCACCAGTCACTGATGTCCCTGATCTCCGCTTCTTCACGGCTATCATCAGCCGCACTGGTAACTGCTCCCCCAGCTCTCCGGCTCTGCTAGCCGTGCCGGTCTTTAGGTTTCTCGGATCTCCGCTCTTCACGGCTCTCGCTAGCCGCTGGAGATCTTCCTTTTATTCAGTGTGCTTTCGCTCGTTA
Organism: Pseudophryne corroboree; assembly: GCF_028390025.1. Classification (NCBI taxonomy): domain Eukaryota; kingdom Metazoa; phylum Chordata; class Amphibia; order Anura; family Myobatrachidae; genus Pseudophryne; species Pseudophryne corroboree. The sequence goes on along the minus strand of NW_026970286.1, from coordinate 57,585 downwards.
GGGAGCCACACCATCTCCACTGCGCCGCCAATGTTTACAGCACAGCTCTTAGCGGCGGGCAGGGAGAGGCAGCTGTGTCTCCCTCAGAGGCGCACACACAAGTCCCTTTTCAGCGCTTCAGCTCCCCTTTTTATACAGGAGCCCCAGGGGCCACGAGACCAGTCCCAGTCCTCGTGAAGCCTCCTCTTTCCCGCCGACAGCACGAGCTGTTTTCAAAAGTTCCTCGTGCCCTGCTGTTTGATGAGGCACTACCATAGTTAAAGAAAATCTATATACAGTCCCCATAAAGATCCATTTGTACCGCAGATTATATACACATATATATATATATATTAAATGATGAAAGGGGTCATTTCAGATAGCGGTAATATTTATCAACTAAAATTGATGTACCATGAGGTATAATTGTCCTGAAAATACCTCATGGCATGCTCAACTCTTCCTTATCACATATTGTATTAACATATAACATAAGGACACTACTGTAACCATATATAAATGGAATGATAAATATAACTATATACATTTATACGAATATAGGGGTAGGTCTATACATCTATTAAGCGTAACCAATTCCCTATATCACCACATTTTAGATTACATGAATAGAAACGGCTACATTTCTCCCCCTGGTAATCCGAATTAATTGGTACTATAAATTCGAATAACCACATTAAAATTTAAAACATAGGGATTGTTTGACTTCCCAAGTACCCAAAGTAAGGCCAAGCAGATATAATGCTAGGACAAACTACTCTAGGCTCATTACATGAATGCCCCAGCTGGTCATAAGTGAGGATCATAGGGGGTTTACATTCCCTTCGTGGTCGGGTGTGTTCATCAATTTCCATAGTACCAAAAAGAGTAGGTACTTCAACCTCAGGGCTGTTATAAGGAGAATCATCCTCCCATGGAGGATCATCGGGTTCATTTATATTCCATGGCTCTGTTCTCAAATTAATTATAGATTCAGAGGGTTTAGGAGGATTATCTCGGGTATCCCCTCTGCCTCCACTTGAGATAACGGGAACCTCTTGATAGAAGAATCCTGGATCTTGTCTTGATCCTTCAGACCATTCCGGTAGTGGGGACTCAGTAGAAGGATAGACTGTAGAACTTGATTCTTTTATTTCATTAGGTTTCACAATCTCTTGTTCCACAGTGAAAGAAATGTCTTGACTTATGGGTAACAAATGTTGACGGTGGTATGTTAGTATGGGCCCATCTTTATCCTCAGGTACCAGTTGATAAACCGGAATGTTAGGTAATTGCTTTAGTACTCTGTAGGGAATTTCTTTCCATCGATTAGATAATTTTTGTCTTCTAGGAGTCCCCAGTCGTCTCAAGAGAACTCGATCACCAGGAATTAACACGTGTTCTTTAACTTTAGCATCATACCGCTGTTTATTCTTATCACCATGTTTTTGAGATGCTCTTTGAGCAACTTCATGAGCAGCTTTTAACTCCTTCCTTAAATTGTTGACATAAGTATTATAAGTAGACGGGTTCTTTGATGATACAGAAAGGCCTAAAGAAATGTCTATAGGCAATCGTGCTTCCCGTCCGAACATAAGGGAATAAGGTGAATACCCAGTTGATTCATTTCGAGTACAATTATAGGCATGAACAAGTTGATTGATGTAACGTTTCCATTGAAACTTGTGTTTGGGATTCAAGGTTCCCAACATATTGAGCAGCGTTCTGTTGAATCGCTCCGGTTGCGGATCCCCTTGTGGATGATAAGGTGATGTTCTTGACTTCTTTATCCCGCAACAGATGCATAACTCTTTAATCAGCTTACTTTCAAAGTCCCTTCCTTGATCTGTATGAATGCGGGCAGGAAGTCCATAATGCACAAAGAAATGATCCCAAAGAGTCTTGGCTACTGTCAACGCTTTTTGATCCCGAGTAACATAGGCCTGTGCATAACGTGTGAAATGATCGGTGATTACCAAAATATTACTTTCCCTCCCATTGGGCCCTTCTAATGATAGATAGTCAATGCAAATCAATTCCATAGGCCCAGAGCTACTTAAATTGACCATAGCTGCTGTAGGGGTAGGTAATGTTTTTCTCAGAACACAATTCTTACAAGTTTTACAATAGTATTCAATATCCTTACTCATATAAGGCCAGTATACTCTCTCTTGTACTAAGTGTAATGTCTTATCCATACCCAAATGTCCATGTTTATCATGCAGCGAATGGAGAATCATAGGAATATGAATATTGGGAAGAACCAGTTGATATTTATCATACCCCTCTCTGGTAATAGTTTTTCTAAATAGAATTCCTTGCTTGAAGACTAATCTCCTTCTCTGCCGCAGGAGAGCTTTGCTTATGAAAGAAACATTATCTCCCAAGATTCTTTTAGAATTTTTTAAATATTCCATTACAATAGCAATATCTGGGTCTTGATGTTGATCTTGTTTCAGTTGTTCTTTAGAAATGAGTGGTAAATCTTCTAACTCAGGAGTGTTAATCCTACAATACATGGAAGGAATTGAATTTTCAGTGGCTCCCAATGAGTGTACTGCTCCAGAAGAACTACTGGGTAGCAACCTAATTTGATGACACAATCCTTGAAAAGCAGGAGCCGGTATTTCCACCCAATCATCATTTGTACTCACAACAAGAGGATGAGGAAGTCGGGATAGAGCATCAGCATCGATATTCTGAGTGCCTGGTTTATATTTTAATGAGAACTGGTAATTAGAAAGAGCGGCTAACCACCTATGCCCGGTGGCATCCAATTTAGCCGTAGTATTAATGTATGTTAAAGGATTATTGTCGGTGAGCACAGTAAAATGTACGCCATACAAATAATCATGGAACTTATCCACTACCGCCCACTTTAGCGCTAAAAACTCTAATTTATGGACAGCATAGTTTTTCTCGCTAGTGGATAAACCACGGCTAACATAGGCAATGGGTTTTAACTCAGTTTCTTGTAGTTGGTACAAAACTCCCCCTATTCCTTCAAATGAGGCATCAACATGTAATTCATACGGCAGTTCAGGATTTGCATAAGCCAGAACAGGAGAATGTGTTAGATGAAATTTTAATTTTTCAAAGGCCTCCTCACATGTCGGCGTCCATCTATCACCGAAAACTTCTTTTGGCTTGTGATAGTCTTTTGGATTGTTTCCAGTATCCTTGGGTGGTCGATGGTGTTTAGATGGGTACCCTTTGGTTAAATCATTTAAAGCACGAGCAATTCTGGAATATTGTGGCACAAACCTCCTGTAGTACCCACAAAAGCCTAGAAAGGATCGAAGGTCTTTTAAAGTATTGGGTCGCGGCCAATTCTGTACAGCCGCAACCTTATCAGGATCAGTTGATATTCCATCACGACTAACCACATGGCCCAGATATTTCACGGTGGTTTGGCAAAATTTGCATTTATCAACAGATAATTTTAAGCCTCTTTTCTGTAGCCGGTCTAAAACTTTCAACAATCGGTGGTTATGTTCTTCCAGAGTTCGTCCAAATACAATAAGGTCATCTAAATATACAAGGACTTCTCTATAGCACATGTCCCCGACTGTTTGTTCCATAGTTCTCTGGAAAGTGGCCGGGGCTCCCTTTATCCCTTGTGGCATCTTTAGAAACTCGAAGAAGCCAATGGGACAAATAAAAGCCGTTTTAGATTGGTCATCAGGATGCATCGGTATCTGATAATAACCACTTCTCATATCCAGAACAGAAAACCATCTACTCCCCTGCAAACAATCTAAAGCTTCCTCCACTTTGGGTACGGTGTACTGATCAGGAATGGTACGATTGTTTAATGTTCGATAGTCCACGCATAATCTTATATCTCCATTCTTCTTTCGAGCTACTACAATGGGAGATGCATAAGGACTATCCGAATCAGCTATGACTTGATTTTCCAATAACCCTTTCAAATGCTGCCGGACGTCATCAAAATCAGCGGGAGCCAAACGGCGAGATCTTTCTCTAAAAGGGGCTTCATTGGTCAGGTGTATGCGATGTTCTATTCCAAGGGCGGTGCCCAAATCCCATTCATGGAGAGAAAAAACAGGCTTTCTAGTTAGGAATTGTAAAATTAATTGATTTTTTTCATCCATAGTAATATCGCTGTTCTGAAAACACTGGGAAACTCTATTAATAAATTCCGTTTCAGGTTCACAAAAAGTAGCAGGTATTACTGATGTAGTGGGGTTTACATAACACTCCACCCGGCGTACTTTCCCAGAATCTAGCTCATGGACACCAATTGAGGCTGGCGTATATATCTGTTGTTGCGCCAAACACCAATCAGATAGCATTTTAAACAAATTTGAATTAGTGCCCACAATTACTGATATTACTCCTTTATCTCCAGGGGAGTCAGGACACACTAATGCCAAAAAAGGTAAGGGGTCATTAGAACCAGAGTGCTTTTGAGGGAATTCTATTTGAGTAATTACATATCCCAGATAGGGATACTTCTGTTCACTTAATCCCCAAATAGTTAATCCATCAAAAGGCATCAAAGGAACGTCATATAGATATTGAGCATACCAGCTTTCAAAAATAATGGAAACTTGAGATCCACTATCAAGCAAAGCAGTACACGGTTGTCCATTTATTACTACAGTCATCAGAGGGGCCTGTCCCATCATTCCATCTGGAATAAGAGTAGGCCACTGAGTACTCCCCATTGTGCAGACTATTATAGGTTGGGAGTCGGTGCGGGGTTCATCGACCTCCCTTCGACGTTTTCCGACGGTCCATGCTGATGTCTATCAATGGTATCTGGGAGTGAAAGGAAATTTCTGCCTTGACTACACTCAAAGGACCTATGTCCTAATTGTCCACATTTGAAACAAGTGATATTAGAATTATCCACATGTCTCCTACTGAATCCTCTGCCCCGACCAGACGAGGGAACTCTTGACATGGCCGATGAGGTATTTTGTAAAGAAATAAGCTGATCTAATTTCTTATTTTGTTCCTCTATTAGCTTTAATAATTGATCATTTACTGAAGAAACGTCAGGGGTAGGAACAATCACTTTAACCCGTTTTAAGTTTTTCTCTCTGTTTTCAATTTGTACTTCTTCTAGTTTGACTTCTTTTATTAATTCACCTAAAGTTGGGGCAGGCACCCGTGGCAAACTACACCTTAAACGTTGTGCGACAGGATTCGTAGTCAAAGCCCCTCTCAAGATATGCTTCAATCTCCTCTCATCAATTTCATGTGGATTAATCCCTCCTTTGTCCAAAAGTTTGTAGAGAATTTTGTCTAATCGGTAAATATAATTGGTGAGGGTTTCATGTGGCTCTTGATAAGATTGATTTAATTTAGATAAAAGGTCCCCTACATCTTCCAGAGTTCCAAAAGAATAGTCCAGGGCTTCAAAATAATCTTTCAGAGTTGATTTTGGATTACTCCTCCTGGTAGCATGAATTATTCCCATTGCTGGTCCCCTCAAACTTTCCACAATTCTTTGTTGTTTAATATGCTCTGGACATCTCCATTCCTCTGAATGTTGTATAGCGGCCTCTCTCCATACTTCATAGCTCTCTTCTCCTGTAGGAACAGGACTTACTCCCGAAAATATTCTCAATCTCCTATAACCCCCTTCATAATGCCAGCGTTCAAAATGACTAACCACTTTATCCATCACATTCTCAACTTGAGGATCTATTTTCTCTTTACTTCCAGACTCTTCTCCAGCTGTCTGACTGTTATTATTATAACATCCCGCACTAGTACTCTCTCCTTTACTATCCTCCTTAACTATGGCCTTCTCTCCTCCTTCCGCATATCTCTCCACAGGCCACATTACTTTCCATTTCTTACCAGGGGCCTTTTCAATTAAAATATTAGCTGGGATTACAGAAGCATCCAGCGTATTGTCATTACTAATTAAAATGGCACATATTTCATCATTAACTCCTTTCCATTTATCTACTATATATGGTTGTTTGATTCCATACATTTTCTTTACTTCACTGACAATATCTTCATCTAATATTTCCATAAAATTTCCCAAAATGCTGACACTTTTCTGTACATCTACACCTTTGCTTCTACACCAGCTATATATATCTTCTCCTTTTATAAGCTCCATTTTCATCTATTGATTCCGATCTCAGCTGCAGTGCCTCCAAATGTAACCCTGATCAATTGGGGTTTTATTTAATTATATCTATTCCTATATATATATATATATATTACATAAAATGTTGTGCCTCCACCCAAGTATTTCTCCTATCCAATAACATTGAATTTAGGCTCAGGGTAGACTTGGGAACACCCTGTCTATATGATTTATATCTGAATAAACTAATTAAACAATGCTTCTTCATATATTATTTCTCTTTATGTTGCAGATTGGTGGAAAGGATCTGTTGTTAATCGACTTCTCAATTATCACACCAAATTAGCAGGTAAGTAGTTTACTCCATATTTTCAATTAATTATAATGTTTACATATATATAAATAACCACTCACATAAAAATATATATATATATATATATATCTATATTTTTATATTAATATTATACTACACTATATAAATATTAATTTATATTTCATATACATTCTTAGAATTTTTTATATTAAATATACTGACAAAAATACATAACATTGTAGTATATAATAGGTCAAGTACATTTACCTTATATCTATATGTATATATATATATATATATACCTATAGACACACACATAGACATAAATAACCACATACATATATATATACCATTCTAAGCAAACAATTTAATATGGTCCAATCAGAGTTTTGGCTTCTTTTCAATGCAAATGTTAGATATCCTAAGTCCTTCTTCCTTTAGCAAAGATTTGGTGACTTATATATGCATATATAACAGTTTTCTGATTGTTTTCTGTACAGAATCAATTATATATTATATCCAGGTTAGTGTAGTAGTAGTATTTTGAATATCTCCCTGTCTTCTTTGTTGTAAAATAATGCAGTTGACACTCTGATGATACAGTTTATGTTAACACTCTTGTTTTAAGAGAATATATTGTAACTGTAGCTAAATAATCCCTGTAGTACAATGAGGCAGTAAACTAATAAAGCCTTTCCTCTTGCGGTTTAAACAAAGTATCCAGCAGACATGCGTTATAATAAAGTTGCAATAAAAGAATCAAGCTGTGTCCTCTCTGTCTAGACTTGCCAGTGGCCTTTGGTTGCTTTAAGTCTGATTTGTGCTGTAGTTAAATCATCCTGAGCTGGTATAGTTCTAACTGTGTAGTAAGAACCTATTATAACAGGAGCCATCCATCTGTGTTAGTAAAATTATAAATATTTATCTTCCTGACAGAGGGTATGTTATCTCCACTAGTTATGGCCAGTTGTATGAATTTGCCATGTACAAAGTTAAGTTAGTTCAGAGCAGTATAACTAAGAGTAGATGATAACTAAAGTCAAGTGCCTGTCCAGTATCTATATAGTAGGATAGTGTGCCTGGAGTAATGTTTGTAGTAAATGAGTGCTGATAAATAATTAACCGTTACAGACCTCTGGTGTCTTCCGTGAATGCCTCCTGACATTCACAATATCAAAGGAGGATAGCCCAGATAGCCTCTCATTGGTGGACCGGTCCTTACTTCTTATATGCTGCCTCTAGATACTGCTCTGCGGATACTTGATATCTGCACCGCTCTGCCAGCCGCCGCTGCTCTGGAAGGTCTCTGCTCACCCGGATTCCTCTGATCTTCACGGCCCCGCTGGCCGCCGCGGCTCTGGACGGTCACTGCTCACCCGGATTCCTCTGTTCCTCACGGCCCCGCTGGCCGCCGCTGCTCTGGACGGTCACTGCTCACCCGGATTCCTCTGTTCTTCACGGCCCCGCTGGCCGCCGCTGCTCTGGACGGTCACTGCTCACCCGGATTCCTCTGTTCTTCACGGCCCCGCTGGCCGCCGCTGCTCTGCTGATCACGGACGCTGCTGTCACCAGTCACGGCTGTCCCGGATCTCCGCTTCTTCACGGCTATCATCAGCCGCACTGGTAACTGCTCCCCCGGCTCTCGGGCTCTGCTCACCAGAATCCCTCTGATCTTCACGGCCCCGCTGGCCGCCGCTGCTCTGCTGGTCACGGATGCTGCGGTCACCAGTCACTGATGTCCCTGATCTCCGCTTCTTCACGGCTATCATCAGCCGCACTGGTAACTGCTCCCCCAGCTCTCCGGCTCTGCTAGCCGTGCCGGTCTTTAGGTTTCTCGGATCTCCGCTCTTCACGGCTCTCGCTAGCCGCTGGAGATCTTCCTTTTATTCAGTGTGCTTTCGCTCGTTAGGGAGCCACACCATCTCCACTGCGCCGCCAATGTTTACAGCACAGCTCTTAGCGGCGGGCAGGGAGAGGCAGCTGTGTCTCCCTCAGAGGCGCACACACAAGTCCCTTTTCAGCGCTTCAGCTCCCCTTTTTATACAGGAGCCCCAGGGGCCACGAGACCAGTCCCAGTCCTCGTGAAGCCTCCTCTTTCCCGCCGACAGCACGAGCTGTTTTCAAAAGTTCCTCGTGCCCTGCTGTTTGATGAGGCACTACCATAGTTAAAGAAAATCTATATACAGTCCCCATAAAGATCCATTTGTACCGCAGATTATATACACATATATATATATATATTAAATGATGAAAGGGGTCATTTCAGATAGCGGTAATATTTATCAACTAAAATTGATGTACCATGAGGTATAATTGTCCTGAAAATACCTCATGGCATGCTCAACTCTTCCTTATCACATATTGTATTAACATATAACATAAGGACACTACTGTAACCATATATAAATGGAATGATAAATATAACTATATACATTTATACGAATATAGGGGTAGGTCTATACATCTATTAAGCGTAACCAATTCCCTATATCACCACATTTTAGATTACATGAATAGAAACGGCTACATGACTATAGCAGGACAGGTCATAGTGTGTGAGTATAGCAGGACAGGTCATACTGTGTGACTATAGCAGGACAGGTCATAGTGTGTGACTATAGCAGGACAGGCCATAGTGTGTGACTATAGCAGGACAGGCCATACTGTGTGACTATAGCAGGACAGGCCATAGTGTGTGACTATAGTAGGACAGGACATAGTGTGTGAGTATAGCAGGACAGGTCATAGTGTGTGACTATAGCAGGACAGGCCATAGTGTGTGACTATAGCAGGACAGGTCATAGTGTGTGACTATAGCAGGACAGGTCATAGTGTGTGACTATAGCAGGACAGGTCATACTGTGTGACTATAGCAGGACAGGCCATACTGTGTGACTATAGCAGGACAGGTCATAGTGTGTGACTATAGCAGGACAGGACATAGTGTGTGACTATAGCAGGACAGGTCATACTGTGTGACTATAGCAGGACAGGACATAGTGTGTGACTATAGCAGGACAGGCCATACTGTGTGACTATAGCAGGACAGGTCATAGTGTGTGACTATAGCAGGACAGGTCATAGTGTGTGACTATAGCAGGACAGGTCATAGTGTGTGACTATAGCAGGACAGGCCATAGTGTGTGACTATAGCAGGACAGGACATAGTGTGTGACTATAGCAGGACAGGACATAGTGTGTGACTATAGCAGGACAGGCCATAGTGTGTGACTATAGCAGGACAGGACATAGTGTGTGACTATAGCAGGACAGGTCATAGTGTGTGAGTATAGCAGGACAGGTCATACTGTGTGACTATAGCAGGACAGGACATAGTGTGTGACTATAGCAGGACAGGCCATAGTGTGTGACTATAGCAGGACAGGTCATAGTGTGTGACTATAGCAGGACAGGTCATAGTGTGTGAGTATAGCAGGACAGGTCATACTGTGTGACTATAGCAGGACAGGTCATACTGTGTGACTATAGCAGGACAGGACATAGTGTGTGACTATAGCAGGACAGGCCATAGTGTGTGACTATAGCAGGACAGGTCATACTGTGTGACTATAGCAGGACAGGTCATAGTGTGTGACTATAGCAGGACAGGACATACTGTGTGACTATAGCAGGACAGGACATAGTGTGTGACTATAGCAGGACAGGCCATACTGTGTGACTATAGCAGGACAGGTCATAGTGTGTGACTATAGCAGGACAGGTCATACTGTGTGACTATAGCAGGACAGGACATAGTGTGTGACTATAGCAGGACAGGCCATAGTGTGTGACTATAGCAGGACAGGTCATACTGTGTGACTATAGCAGGACAGGACATAGTGTGTGACTATAGCAGGACAGGCCATACTGTGTGACTATAGCAGGACAGGTCATAGTGTGTGACTATAGCAGGACAGGTCATAGTGTGTGACTATAGCAGTACAGGTCATAGTGTGTGACTATAGCAGGACAGGCCATACTGTGTGACTATAGCAGGACAGGCCATACTGTGTGACTATAGCAGGACAGGCCATAGTGTGTGACTATAGCAGGACAGGTCATAGTGTGTGACTATAGCAGGACAGGTCATAGTGTGTGACTATAGCAGGACAGGCCATACTGTGTGACTATAGCAGGACAGGCCATACTGTGTGACTATAGCAGGACAGGACATAGTGTGTGACTATAGCAGGACAGGTCATAGTGTGTGACTATAGCAGGACAGGCCATAGTGTGTGACTATAGCAGGACAGGCCATAGTGTGTGACTATAGCAGGACAGGTCATAGTGTGTGACTATAGCAGGACAGGTCATAGTGTGTGACAATAGCAGGACAGGTCATAGTGTGTGACTATAGCAGGACAGGACATAGTGTGTGACTATAGCAGGACAGGCCATAGTGTGTGACTATAGCAGGACAGGACATAGTGTGTGACTATAGCAGGACAGGTCATAGTGTGTGAGTATAGCAGGACAGGTCATACTGTGTGACTATAGCAGGACAGGACATAGTGTGTGACTATAGCAGGACAGGCCATAGTGTGTGACTATAGCAGGACAGGTCATACTGTGTGACTATAGCAGGACAGGACATAGTGTGTGACTATAGCAGGACAGGCCATACTGTGTGACTATAGCAGGACAGGTCATAGTGTGTGACTATAGCAGGACAGGTCATAGTGTGTGACTATAGCAGTACAGGTCATAGTGTGTGACTATAGCAGGACAGGCCATACTGTGTGACTATAGCAGGACAGGCCATACTGTGTGACTATAGCAGGACAGGCCATAGTGTGTGACTATAGCAGGACAGGTCATAGTGTGTGACTATAGCAGGACAGGTCATAGTGTGTGACTATAGCAGGACAGGCCATACTGTGTGACTATAGCAGGACAGGCCATACTGTGTGACTATAGCAGGACAGGACATAGTGTGTGACTATAGCAGGACAGGTCATAGTGTGTGACTATAGCAGGACAGGCCATAGTGTGTGACTATAGCAGGACAGGCCATAGTGTGTGACTATAGCAGGACAGGTCATAGTGTGTGACTATAGCAGGACAGGTCATAGTGTGTGACAATAGCAGGACAGGTCATAGTGTGTGACTATAGCAGGACAGGACATAGTGTGTGACTATAGCAGGACAGGTCATAGTGTGTGACTATAGCAGGACAGGTCATAGTGTGTGACTATAGCAGGACAGGTCATAGTGTGTGACTATAGCAGGACAGGTCATAGTGTGTGAGTATAGCAGGACAGGTCATAGTGTGTGACTATAGCAGGACAGGTCATAGTGTGCGAGTATAGCAGGACAGGTCATAGTGTGCGAGTATAGCAGGACAGGTCATAGTGTGCGAGTATAGCAGGACAGGTCATAGTGTGTGAGTATAGCAGGACAGGTCATAGTGTGTGACTGTAGCAGGACAGGACATAGTGTGTGACTGTAGCAGGACAGGACATAGTGTGTGACTATAGCAGGACAGGTCATAGTGTGTGACTATAGCAGGACAGGTCATAGTGTGTGACTATAGCAGGACAGGTCATAGTGTGTGACTATAGCAGGACAGGTCATAGTGTGTGACTATAGCAGGACAGGTCAGTGTGTGTGACTATAGTAGGACAGGACATAGTGTGTGACTATAGCAGGACAGGCCATAGTGTGTGACTATAGCAGGACAGGTCATAGTGTGTGACTATAGCAGGACAGGTCATAGTGTGTGACTATAGCAGGACAGGCCATAGTGTGTGACTATAGCAGGACAGGACATAGTGTGTGACTATAGCAGGACAGGTCATAGTGTGTGACTATAGCAGGACAGGTCATAGTGTGTGACTATAGTAGGACAGGACATAGTGTGTGAGTATAGCAGGACAGGTCATAGTGTGTGACTATAGCAGGACAGGCCATAGTGTGTGACTATAGCAGGACAGGCCATAGTGTGTGACTATAGCAGGACAGGCCATAGTGTGTGACTATAGCAGGACAGGACATAGTGTGTGACTATAGCAGGACAGGCCATAGTGTGTGACTATAGCAGGACAGGTCATAGTGTGTGACTATAGCAGGACAGGCCATAGTGTGTGACTATAGTAGGACAGGTCATAGTGTGTGACTATAGCAGGACAGGTCATACTGTGTGACTATAGCAGGACAGGACATAGTGTGTGACTATAACAGGACAGGTCATAGTGTGTGACTATAGCAGGACAGGTCATAGTGTGTGACTATAGCAGTACAGGTCATAGTGTGTGACTATAGCAGGACAGGCCATACTGTGTGACTATAGCAGGACAGGCCATACTGTGTGACTATAGCAGGACAGGCCATAGTGTGTGACTATAGCAGGACAGGTCATAGTGTGTGACTATAGCAGGACAGGTCATAGTGTGTGACTATAGCAGGACAGGCCATACTGTGTGACTATAGCAGGACAGGCCATACTGTGTGACTATAGCAGGACAGGACATAGTGTGTGACTATAGCAGGACAGGTCATAGTGTGTGACTATAGCAGGACAGGCCATAGTGTGTGACTATAGCAGGACAGGCCATAGTGTGTGACTATAGCAGGACAGGTCATAGTGTGTGACTATAGCAGGACAGGTCATAGTGTGTGACAATAGCAGGACAGGTCATAGTGTGTGACTATAGCAGGACAGGACATAGTGTGTGACTATAGCAGGACAGGTCATAGTGTGTGACTATAGCAGGACAGGTCATAGTGTGTGACTATAGCAGGACAGGTCATAGTGTGTGACTATAGCAGGACAGGTCATAGTGTGTGAGTATAGCAGGACAGGTCATAGTGTGTGACTATAGCAGGACAGGTCATAGTGTGCGAGTATAGCAGGACAGGTCATAGTGTGCGAGTATAGCAGGACAGGTCATAGTGTGCGAGTATAGCAGGACAGGTCATAGTGTGTGAGTATAGCAGGACAGGTCATAGTGTGTGACTGTAGCAGGACAGGACATAGTGTGTGACTATAGCAGGACAGGACATAGTGTGTGACTATAGCAGGACAGGTCATAGTGTGTGACTATAGCAGGACAGGTCATAGTGTGTGACTATAGCAGGACAGGTCATAGTGTGTGACTATAGCAGGACAGGTCATAGTGTGTGACTATAGCAGGACAGGTCAGTGTGTGTGACTATAGTAGGACAGGACATAGTGTGTGACTATAGCAGGACAGGCCATAGTGTGTGACTATAGCAGGACAGGTCATAGTGTGTGACTATAGCAGGACAGGTCATAGTGTGTGACTATAGCAGGACAGGCCATAGTGTGTGACTATAGCAGGACAGGACATAGTGTGTGACTATAGCAGGACAGGTCATAGTGTGTGACTATAGCAGGACAGGTCATAGTGTGTGACTATAGTAGGACAGGCCATAGTGTGTGAGTATAGCAGGACAGGTCATAGTGTGTGACTATAGCAGGACAGGCCATAGTGTGTGACTATAGCAGGACAGGACATAGTGTGTGACTATAGCAGGACAGGTCATAGTGTGTGACTATAGCAGGACAGGCCATACTGTGTGACTATAGCAGGACAGGTCATAGTGTGTGACTATAGCAGGACAGGACATAGTGTGTGACTATAGCAGGACAGGTCATAGTGTGTGACTATAGCAGGACAGGCCATACTGTGTGACTATAGCAGGACAGGTCATAGTGTGTGACTATAGCAGGACAGGACATAGTGTGTGACTATAGCAGTACAGGTCATAGTGTGTGACTATAGCAGGACAGGACATAGTGTGTGTCTATAGCAGGACAGGACATAGTGTGTGACTATAGCAGGACAGGACATACTGTGTGACTATAGCAGGACAGGACATAGTGTGTGACTATAGCAGGACAGGCCATAGTGTGTGACTATAGCAGGACAGGACATACTGTGTGACTATAGCAGGACAGGTCATAGTGTGTGACTATAGCAGGACAGGCCATAGTGTGTGACTATAGCAGGACAGGCCATAGTGTGTGACTATAGCAGGACAGGTCATAGTGTGTGACTATAGCAGGACAGGACATAGTGTGTGACTATAGCAGGACAGGACATAGTGTGTGACTATAGCAGGACAGGTCATAGTGTGTGACTATAGCAGGACAGGCCATACTGTGTGACTATAGCAGGACAGGTCATAGTGTGTGACTATAGCAGGACAGGCCATAGTGTGTGACTATAGCAGGACAGGTCATAGTGTGTGACTATAGCAGGACAGGACATACTGTGTGACTATAGCAGGACAGGTCACAGTGTGTGACTATAGCAGGACAGGTCATAGTGTGTGACTATAGCAGGACAGGACATACTGTGTGACTATAGCAGGATAGGCCATACTGTGTGACTATAGCAGGACAGGACATAGTGTGTGACTATAGCAGGACAGGACATAGTGTGTGACTATAGCAGTACAGGTCATAGTGTGTGACTATAGCAGGACAGGACATAGTGTGTGTCTATAGCAGGACAGGACATAGTGTGTGTCTATAGCAGGACAGGACATAGTGTGTGACTATAGCAGGACAGGCCATAGTGTGTGACTATAGCAGGACAGGACATAGTGTGTGTCTATAGCAGGACAGGACATAGTGTGTGTCTATAGCAGGACAGGACATAGTGTGTGACTATAGCAGGACAGGCCATAGTGTGTGACTATAGCAGGACAGGACATACTGTGTGACTATAGCAGGACAGGTCATACTGTGTGACTATAGCAGGACAGGTCATAGTGTGTGACTATAGCAGGACAGGCCATAGTGTGTGACTATAGCAGGACAGGCCATAGTGTGTGACTATAGCAGGACAGGTCATAGTGTGTGACTATAGCAGGACAGGTCATAGTGTGTGACTATAGCAGGACAGGCCATACTGTGTGACTATAGCGGGACAGGTCATAGTGTGTGACTATAGCAGGACAGGCCATAGTGTGTGACTATAGCAGGACAGGTCATAGTGTGTGACTATAGCAGGACAGGACATACTGTGTGACTATAGCAGGACAGGTCACAGTGTGTGACTATAGCAGGACAGGTCATAGTGTGTGACTATAGCAGGACAGGACATAGTGTGTGACTATAGCAGGACAGGTCATAGTGTGTGACTATAGCAGGACAGGACATACTGTGTGACTATAGCAGGACAGGTCATAGTGTGTGACTATAGCAGGACAGGCCATAGTGTGTGACTATAGCAGGATAGGCCATAGTGTGTGACTATAGCAGGACAGGCCATAGTGTGTGACTATAGCAGGACAGGCCATACTGTGTGACTATAGCAGGACAGGTCATAGTGTGTGACTATAGCAGGACAGGACATAGTGTGTGACTATAGCAGGACAGGTCATAGTGTGTGACTATAGCAGGACAGGTCATAGTGTGTGACTATAGCAGGACAGGTCATAGTGTGTGACTATAGCAGGACAGGCCATAGTGTGTGACTATAGCAGGACAGGTCATAGTGTGTGACTATAGCAGGACAGGTCATAGTGTGTGACTATAGCAGGACAGGACATACTGTGTGACTATAGCAGGACAGGTCACAGTGTGTGACTATAGCAGGACAGGTCATAGTGTGTGACTATAGCAGGACAGGACATAGTGTGTGACTATAGCAGGACAGGTCATAGTGTGTGACTATAGCAGGACAGGTCATAGTGTGTGACTATAGCAGGACAGGACATACTGTGTGACTATAGCAGGACAGGTCATAGTGTGTGACTATAGCAGGACAGGTCATACTGTGTGACTATAGCAGGACAGGCCATAGTGTGTGACTATAGTAGGACAGGTCATAGTGTGTGACTATAGCAGGACAGGACATAGTGTGTGAGTATAGCAGGACAGGTCATACTGTGTGACTATAGCAGGACAGGACATAGTGTGTGACTATAGCAGGACAGGCCATAGTGTGTGACTATAGCAGGACAGGTCATACTGTGTGACTATAGCAGGACAGGACATAGTGTGTGACTATAGCAGGACAGGACATACTGTGTGACTATAGCAGGACAGGTCATAGTGTGTGACTATAGCAGGACAGGACATAGTGTGTGACTATAGCAGGACAGGACATAGTGTGTGACTATAGCAGGACAGGACATACTGTGTAACTATAGCAGGACAGGTCATAGTGTGTGACTATAGCAGGACAGGCCATAGTGTGTGACTATAGCAGGACAGGCCATAGTGTGTGACTATAGCAGGACAGGACATAGTGTGTGACTATAGCAGGACAGGCCATAGTGTGTGACTATAGCAGGACAGGCCATAGTGTGTGACTATAGCAGGACAGGTCATACTGTGTGACTATAGCAGGACAGGTCATACTGTGTGACTATAGCAGGACAGGCCATAGTGTGTGACTATAGCAGGACAGGCCATAGTGTGTGACTATAGCAGGACAGGACATAGTGTGTGACTATAGCAGGACAGGCCATAGTGTGTGACTATAGCAGGACAGGTCATACTGTGTGACTATAGCAGGACAGGTCATACTGTGTGACTATAGCAGGACAGGACATACTGTGTGACTATAGCAGGACAGGTCATAGTGTGTGACTATAGCAGGACAGGACATAGTGTGTGACTATAGCAGGACAGGACATAGAGTGTGACTATAGCAGGACAGGTCATACTGTGTGACTATAGCAGGACAGGCCATAGTGTGTGACTATAGCAGGACAGGTCATAGTGTGTGACTATAGCAGGACAGGTCATACTGTGTGACTATAGCAGGACAGGTCATAGTGTGTGACTATAGCAGGACAGGACATAGTGTGTGACTATAGCAGGACAGGACATAGTGTGTGACTATAGCAGGACAGGTCATACTGTGTGACTATAGCAGGACAGGCCATACTGTGTGACTATAGCAGGACAGGTCATAGTGTGTGACTATAGCAGGACAGGTCATACTGTGTGACTATAGCAGGACAGGTCATAGTGTGTGACTATAGTAGGACAGGTCATAGTGTGTGACTATAGCAGGACAGGTCATACTGTGTGACTATAGCAGGACAGGACATAGTGTGTGACTATAGCAGGACAGGTCATAGTGTGTGAGTATAGCAGGACAGGTCATACTGTGTGACT
The DNA here is from genome assembly GCF_028390025.1 of Pseudophryne corroboree. Classification (NCBI taxonomy): domain Eukaryota; kingdom Metazoa; phylum Chordata; class Amphibia; order Anura; family Myobatrachidae; genus Pseudophryne; species Pseudophryne corroboree. Next base: position 40,119 of record NW_026970286.1, on the reverse strand, counting down.
ATAGCAGGACAGGACATAGTGTGTGACTATAGCAGGACAGGCCATAGTGTGTGACTATAGCAGGACAGGTCATACTGTGTGACTATAGCAGGACAGGACATAGTGTGTGACTATAGCAGGACAGGACATACTGTGTGACTATAGCAGGACAGGTCATAGTGTGTGACTATAGCAGGACAGGACATAGTGTGTGACTATAGCAGGACAGGACATAGTGTGTGACTATAGCAGGACAGGACATACTGTGTGACTATAGCAGGACAGGTCATAGTGTGTGACTATAGCAGGACAGGCCATAGTGTGTGACTATAGCAGGACAGGCCATAGTGTGTGACTATAGCAGGACAGGACATAGTGTGTGACTATAGCAGGACAGGCCATAGTGTGTGACTATAGCAGGACAGGCCATAGTGTGTGACTATAGCAGGACAGGTCATACTGTGTGACTATAGCAGGACAGGTCATACTGTGTGACTATAGCAGGACAGGTCATAGTGTGTGACTATAGCAGGACAGGTCATAGTGTGTGACTATAGCAGGACAGGTCATAGTGTGTGACTATAGCAGGACAGGTCATACTGTGTGACTATAGCAGGACAGGCCATACTGTGTGACTATAGCAGGACAGGTCATAGTGTGTGACTATAGCAGGACAGGACATAGTGTGTGACTATAGCAGGACAGGACATACTGTGTGACTATAGCAGGACAGGTCATACTGTGTGACTATAGCAGGACAGGCCATAGTGTGTGACTATAGCAGGACAGGCCATACTGTGTGACTATAGCAGGACAGGTCATAGTGTGTGACTATAGCAGGACAGGACATACTGTGTGACTATAGCAGGACAGGTCATAGTGTGTGACTATAGCAGGACAGGTCATACTGTGTGACTATAGCAGGACAGGCCATAGTGTGTGACTATAGCAGGACAGGACATATTGTGTGACTATAGCGGGACAGGTCATACTGTGTGACTATAGCGGGACAGGACATAGTGTGTGACTATAGCAGGACAGGTCATAGTGTGTGACTATAGCGGGACAGGTCATAGTGTGTGACTATAGCGGGACAGGTCATAGTGTGTGACTATAGCGGGACAGGACATAGTGTGTGACTATAGCGGGACAGGACATAGTGTGTGACTATAGCGGGACAGGACATAGTGTGTGACTATAGCAGGACAGGTCATACTGTGTGACTATAGCAGGACAGGCCATACTGTGTGACTATAGCAGGACAGGACATACTGTGTGACTATAGCAGGACAGGCCATAGTGTGTGACTATAGCAGGACAGGACATAGTGTGTGACTATAGCAGGACAGGACATACTGTGTGACTATAGCAGGACAGGCCATAGTGTGTGACTATAGCAGGACAGGCCATACTGTGTGACTATAGCAGGACAGGTCATACTGTGTGACTATAGCAGGACAGGTCATACTGTGTGACTATAGCAGTACAGGACATAGTGTGTGACAATAGCAGGACAGGCCATAGTGTGTGACTATAGCAGGACAGGTCATAGTGTGTGACTATAGCAGGACAGGTCATAGTGTGTGACTATAGCAGGACAGGTCATAGTGTGTGACTATAGCAGGACAGGTCATACTGTGTGACTATAGCAGGACAGGTCATAGTGTGTGACTATAGCAGGACAGGTCATAGTGTGTGACTATAGCAGGACAGGACATAGTGTGTGACTATAGCAGGACAGGTCATAGTGTGTGACTATAGCAGGACAGGTCATAGTGTGTGACTATAGCAGGACAGGTCATAGTGTGTGACTATAGCAGGACAGGCCATACTGTGTGACTATAGCAGGACAGGCCATAGTGTGTGACTATAGCAGGACAGGACATAGTGTGTGACTATAGCAGGACAGGTCATAGTGTGTGACTATAGCAGGACAGGTCATAGTGTGTGACTATAGCAGGACAGGACATAGTGTGTGACTATAGCAGGACAGGCCATAGTGTGTGACTATAGCAGGACAGGACATACTGTGTGACTATAGCAGGACAGGACATAGTGTGTGACTATAGCAGGACAGGTCATAGTGTGTGACTATAGCAGGACAGGACATAGTGTGTGACTATAGCAGGACAGGTCATAGTGTGTGACTATAGCAGGACAGGTCATAGTGTGTGACTATAGCAGGACAGGTCATAGTGTGTGACTATAGCAGGACAGGCCATACTGTGTGACTATAGCAGGACAGGCCATAGTGTGTGACTATAGCAGGACAGGACATAGTGTGTGACTATAGCAGGACAGGACATAGTGTGTGACTATAGCAGGACAGGTCATAGTGTGTGACTATAGCAGGACAGGCCATAGTGTGTGACTATAGCAGGACAGGCCATAGTGTGTGACTATAGCAGGACAGGTCATAGTGTGTGACTATAGCAGGACAGGTCATACTGTGTGACTATAGCAGGACAGGACATACTGTGTGACTATAGCAGGACAGGTCATAGTGTGTGACTATAGCAGGACAGGTCATAGTGTGTGACTATAGCAGGACAGGTCATAGTGTGTGACTATAGCAGGACAGGCCATAGTGTGTGACTATAGCAGGACAGGTCATACTGTGTGACTATAGCAGGACAGGTCATACTGTGTGACTATAGCAGGACAGGACATACTGTGTGACTATAGCAGGACAGGTCATAGTGTGTGACTATAGCAGGACAGGACATAGTGTGTGACTATAGCAGGACAGGACATAGAGTGTGACTATAGCAGGACAGGTCATACTGTGTGACTATAGCAGGACAGGCCATACTGTGTGACTATAGCAGGACAGGTCATAGTGTGTGACTATAGCAGGACAGGTCATACTGTGTGACTATAGCAGGACAGGTCATAGTGTGTGACTATAGCAGGACAGGACATAGTGTGTGACTATAGCAGGACAGGACATAGTGTGTGACTATAGCAGGACAGGTCATACTGTGTGACTATAGCAGGACAGGCCATACTGTGTGACTATAGCAGGACAGGTCATAGTGTGTGACTATAGCAGGACAGGTCATACTGTGTGACTATAGCAGGACAGGTCATAGTGTGTGACTATAGTAGGACAGGTCATAGTGTGTGACTATAGCAGGACAGGTCATACTGTGTGACTATAGCAGGACAGGACATAGTGTGTGACTATAGCAGGACAGGTCATACTGTGTGACTATAGCAGGACAGGACATAGTGTGTGACTATAGCAGGACAGGTCATAGTGTGTGACTATAGCAGGACAGGACATAGTGTGTGACTATAAGAGGACAGGACATAGTGTGTGACTATAGCAGGACAGGCCATAGTGTGTGACTATAGCAGGACAGGTCATACTGTGTGACTATAGCAGGACAGGTCATACTGTGTGACTATAGCAGGACAGGACATAGTGTGTGACTATAGCAGGACAGGACATAGTGTGTGACTATAGCAGGACAGGCCATACTGTGTGACTATAGCAGGACAGGTCATAGTGTGTGACTATAGCAGGACAGGACATAGTGTGTGACTATAGCAGGACAGGCCATACTGTGTGACTATAGCAGGACAGGACATAGTGTGTGACTATAGCAGGACAGGACATACTGTGTGACTATAGCAGGACAGGTCATAGTGTGTGACTATAGCAGGACAGGCCATAGTGTGTGACTATAGCAGGACAGGACATAGTGTGTGACTATAGCAGGACAGGCCATAGTGTGTGACTATAGCAGTACAGGACATAGTGTGTGACTATAGCAGGACAGGTCATAGTGTGTGAGTATAGCAGGACAGGTCATACTGTGTGACTATAGCAGGACAGGTCATAGTGTGTGAGTATAGCAGGACAGGTCATAGTGTGTGAGTATAGCAGGACAGGTCATAGTGTGTGACTATAGCAGGACAGGACATAGTGTGTGACTATAGCAGGACAGGTCATAGTGTGTGAGTATAGCAGGACAGGTCATACTGTGTGACTATAGCAGGACAGGTCATAGTGTGTGACTATAGCAGGACAGGCCATAGTGTGTGACTATAGCAGGACAGGCCATACTGTGTGACTATAGCAGGACAGGCCATAGTGTGTGACTATAGTAGGACAGGACATAGTGTGTGAGTATAGCAGGATAGGTCATAGTGTGTGACTATAGCAGGAGAGGCCATAGTGTGTGACTATAGCAGGACAGGTCATAGTGTGTGACTATAGCAGGACAGGTCATAGTGTGTGACTATAGCAGGACAGGTCATACTGTGTGACTATAGCAGGACAGGCCATACTGTGTGACTATAGCAGGACAGGTCATAGTGTGTGACTATAGCAGGACAGGACATAGTGTGTGACTATAGCAGGACAGGACATACTGTGTGACTATAGCAGGACAGGTCATACTGTGTGACTATAGCAGGACAGGACATAGTGTGTGACTATAGCAGGACAGGCCATACTGTGTGACTATAGCAGGACAGGTCATAGTGTGTGACTATAGCAGGACAGGTCATAGTGTGTGACTATAGCAGGACAGGTCATAGTGTGTGACTATAGCAGGACAGGACATAGTGTGTGACTATAGCAGGACAGGTCATAGTGTGTGAGTATAGCAGGACAGGTCATACTGTGTGACTATAGCAGGACAGGTCATAGTGTGTGACTATAGCAGGACAGGCCATAGTGTGTGACTATAGCAGGACAGGCCATACTGTGTGACTATAGCAGGACAGGCCATAGTGTGTGACTATAGTAGGACAGGACATAGTGTGTGAGTATAGCAGGACAGGTCATAGTGTGTGACTATAGCAGGACAGGCCATAGTGTGTGACTATAGCAGGACAGGTCATAGTGTGTGACTATAGCAGGACAGGTCATACTGTGTGACTATAGCAGGACAGGCCATACTGTGTGACTATAGCAGGACAGGTCATAGTGTGTGACTATAGCAGGACAGGACATAGTGTGTGACTATAGCAGGACAGGTCATACTGTGTGACTATAGCAGGACAGGACATAGTGTGTGACTATAGCAGGACAGGCCATACTGTGTGACTATAGCAGGACAGGTCATAGTGTGTGACTATAGCAGGACAGGTCATACTGTGTGACTATAGCAGGACAGGACATAGTGTGTGACTATAGCAGGACAGGTCATAGTGTGTGACTATAGCAGGACAGGTCATAGTGTGTGACTATAGCAGGACAGGCCATAGTGTGTGACTATAGCAGGACAGGACATAGTGTGTGACTATAGCAGGACAGGACATAGTGTGTGACTATAGCAGGACAGGCCATAGTGTGTGACTATAGCAGGACAGGACATAGTGTGTGACTATAGCAGGACAGGTCATAGTGTGTGAGTATAGCAGGACAGGTCATACTGTGTGACTATAGCAGGACAGGACATAGTGTGTGACTATAGCAGGACAGGCCATAGTGTGTGACTATAGCAGGACAGGTCATACTGTGTGACTATAGCAGGACAGGACATAGTGTGTGACTATAGCAGGACAGGCCATACTGTGTGACTATAGCAGGACAGGTCATAGTGTGTGACTATAGCAGGACAGGTCATACTGTGTGACTATAGCAGGACAGGTCATACTGTGTGACTATAGCAGGACAGGACATAGTGTGTGACTATAGCAGGACAGGCCATAGTGTGTGACTATAGCAGGACAGGTCATACTGTGTGACTATAGCAGGACAGGACATAGTGTGTGACTATAGCAGGACAGGCCATACTGTGTGACTATAGCAGGACAGGTCATAGTGTGTGACTATAGCAGGACAGGTCATAGTGTGTGACTATAGCAGTACAGGTCATAGTGTGTGACTATAGCAGGACAGGCCATACTGTGTGACTATAGCAGGACAGGCCATACTGTGTGACTATAGCAGGACAGGCCATAGTGTGTGACTATAGCAGGACAGGTCATAGTGTGTGACTATAGCAGGACAGGTCATAGTGTGTGACTATAGCAGGACAGGCCATACTGTGTGACTATAGCAGGACAGGCCATACTGTGTGACTATAGCAGGACAGGACATAGTGTGTGACTATAGCAGGACAGGTCATAGTGTGTGACTATAGCAGGACAGGCCATAGTGTGTGACTATAGCAGGACAGGCCATAGTGTGTGACTATAGCAGGACAGGTCATAGTGTGTGACTATAGCAGGACAGGTCATAGTGTGTGACAATAGCAGGACAGGTCATAGTGTGTGACTATAGCAGGACAGGACATAGTGTGTGACTATAGCAGGACAGGTCATAGTGTGTGACTATAGCAGGACAGGTCATAGTGTGTGACTATAGCAGGACAGGTCATAGTGTGTGACTATAGCAGGACAGGTCATAGTGTGTGAGTATAGCAGGACAGGTCATAGTGTGTGACTATAGCAGGACAGGTCATATTGTGCGAGTATAGCAGGACAGGTCATTGTGTGCGAGTATAGCAGGACAGGTCATAGTGTGTGAGTATAGCAGGACAGGTCATAGTGTGTGACTGTAGCAGGACAGGACATAGTGTGTGACTGTAGCAGGACAGGACATAGTGTGTGACTATAGCAGGACAGGTCATAGTGTGTGACTATAGCAGGACAGGTCATAGTGTGTGACTATAGCAGGACAGGTCATAGTGTGTGACTATAGCAGGACAGGCCATAGTGTGTGACTATAGCAGGACAGGACATAGTGTGTGACTATAGCAGGACAGGCCATAGTGTGTGACTATAGCAGGACAGGACATAGTGTGTGACTATAGCAGGACAGGTCATAGTGTGTGAGTATAGCAGGACAGGTCATACTGTGTGACTATAGCAGGACAGGACATAGTGTGTGACTATAGCAGGACAGGCCATAGTGTGTGACTATAGCAGGACAGGTCATACTGTGTGACTATAGCAGGACAGGACATAGTGTGTGACTATAGCAGGACAGGCCATACTGTGTGACTATAGCAGGACAGGTCATAGTGTGTGACTATAGCAGGACAGGTCATACTGTGTGACAATAGCAGGACAGGTCATACTGTGTGACTATAGCAGGACAGGACATAGTGTGTGACTATAGCAGGACAGGCCATAGTGTGTGACTATAGCAGGACAGGTCATACTGTGTGACTATAGCAGGACAGGACATAGTGTGTGACTATAGCAGGACAGGCCATACTGTGTGACTATAGCAGGACAGGTCATAGTGTGTGACTATAGCAGGACAGGTCATAGTGTGTGACTATAGCAGTACAGGTCATAGTGTGTGACTATAGCAGGACAGGCCATACTGTGTGACTATAGCAGGACAGGCCATACTGTGTGACTATAGCAGGACAGGCCATAGTGTGTGACTATAGCAGGACAGGTCATAGTGTGTGACTATAGCAGGACAGGTCATAGTGTGTGACTATAGCAGGACAGGTCATAGTGTGTGACTATAGCAGGACAGGTCATAGTGTGTGACTATAGCAGGACAGGCCATACTGTGTGACTATAGCGGGACAGGTCATAGTGTGTGACTATAGCAGGACAGGCCATAGTGTGTGACTATAGCAGGACAGGTCATAGTGTGTGACTATAGCAGGACAGGACATACTGTGTGACTATAGCAGGACAGGTCACAGTGTGTGACTATAGCAGGACAGGTCATAGTGTGTGACTATAGCAGGACAGGACATAGTGTGTGACTATAGCAGGACAGGTCATAGTGTGTGACTATAGCAGGACAGGACATACTGTGTGACTATAGCAGGACAGGTCATAGTGTGTGACTATAGCAGGACAGGCCATAGTGTGTGACTATAGCAGGATAGGCCATAGTGTGTGACTATAGCAGGACAGGCCATAGTGTGTGACTATAGCAGGACAGGCCATACTGTGTGACTATAGCAGGACAGGTCATAGTGTGTGACTATAGCAGGACAGGACATAGTGTGTGACTATAGCAGGACAGGTCATAGTGTGTGACTATAGCAGGACAGGTCATAGTGTGTGACTATAGCAGGACAGGTCATAGTGTGTGACTATAGCAGGACAGGCCATAGTGTGTGACTATAGCAGGACAGGTCATAGTGTGTGACTATAGCAGGACAGGTCATAGTGTGTGACTATAGCAGGACAGGACATACTGTGTGACTATAGCAGGACAGGTCACAGTGTGTGACTATAGCAGGACAGGTCATAGTGTGTGACTATAGCAGGACAGGACATAGTGTGTGACTATAGCAGGACAGGTCATAGTGTGTGACTATAGCAGGACAGGTCATAGTGTGTGACTATAGCAGGACAGGTCATAGTGTGTGACTATAGCAGGACAGGTCATAGTGTGTGACTATAGCAGGACAGGACATACTGTGTGACTATAGCAGGACAGGTCATAGTGTGTGACTATAGCAGGACAGGTCATACTGTGTGACTATAGCAGGACAGGCCATAGTGTGTGACTATAGTAGGACAGGTCATAGTGTGTGACTATAGCAGGACAGGACATAGTGTGTGAGTATAGCAGGACAGGTCATACTGTGTGACTATAGCAGGACAGGACATAGTGTGTGACTATAGCAGGACAGGCCATAGTGTGTGACTATAGCAGGACAGGTCATACTGTGTGACTATAGCAGGACAGGACATAGTGTGTGACTATAGCAGGACAGGACATACTGTGTGACTATAGCAGGACAGGTCATAGTGTGTGACTATAGCAGGACAGGACATAGTGTGTGACTATAGCAGGACAGGACATAGTGTGTGACTATAGCAGGACAGGACATACTGTGTAACTATAGCAGGACAGGTCATAGTGTGTGACTATAGCAGGACTGGTCATAGTGTGTGACTATAGCAGGACAGGACATAGTGTGTGACTATAGCAGGACAGGCCATAGTGTGTGACTATAGCAGGACAGGCCATAGTGTGTGACTATAGCAGGACAGGACATAGTGTGTGACTATAGCAGGACAGGCCATAGTGTGTGACTATAGCAGGACAGGCCATAGTGTGTGACTATAGCAGGACAGGTCATACTGTGTGACTATAGCAGGACAGGTCATACTGTGTGACTATAGCAGGACAGGCCATAGTGTGTGACTATAGCAGGACAGGCCATAGTGTGTGACTATAGCAGGACAGGACATAGTGTGTGACTATAGCAGGACAGGCCATAGTGTGTGACTATAGCAGGACAGGTCATACTGTGTGACTATAGCAGGACAGGTCATACTGTGTGACTATAGCAGGACAGGACATACTGTGTGACTATAGCAGGACAGGTCATAGTGTGTGACTATAGCAGGACAGGACATAGTGTGTGACTATAGCAGGACAGGACATAGAGTGTGACTATAGCAGGACAGGTCATACTGTGTGACTATAGCAGGACAGGTCATAGTGTGTGACTATAGCAGGACAGGACATAGTGTGTGACTATAGCAGGACAGGTCATAGTGTGTGACTATAGCAGGACAGGTCATAGTGTGTGACTATAGCAGGACAGGACATACTGTGTGACTATAGCAGGACAGGTCACAGTGTGTGACTATAGCAGGACAGGTCATAGTGTGTGACTATAGCAGGACAGGACATACTGTGTGACTATAGCAGGATAGGCCATACTGTGTGACTATAGCAGGACAGGACATAGTGTGTGACTATAGCAGGACAGGACATAGTGTGTGACTATAGCAGTACAGGTCATAGTGTGTGACTATAGCAGGACAGGACATAGTGTGTGTCTATAGCAGGACAGGACATAGTGTGTGTCTATAGCAGGACAGGACATAGTGTGTGACTATAGCAGGACAGGCCATAGTGTGTGACTATAGCAGGACAGGACATAGTGTGTGTCTATAGCAGGACAGGACATAGTGTGTGTCTATAGCAGGACAGGACATAGTGTGTGACTATAGCAGGACAGGCCATAGTGTGTGACTATAGCAGGACAGGACATACTGTGTGACTATAGCAGGACAGGTCATACTGTGTGACTATAGCAGGACAGGTCATAGTGTGTGACTATAGCAGGACAGGCCATAGTGTGTGACTATAGCAGGACAGGCCATAGTGTGTGACTATAGCAGGACAGGTCATAGTGTGTGACTATAGCAGGACAGGTCATAGTGTGTGACTATAGCAGGACAGGCCATACTGTGTGACTATAGCGGGACAGGTCATAGTGTGTGACTATAGCAGGACAGGCCATAGTGTGTGACTATAGCAGGACAGGTCATAGTGTGTGACTATAGCAGGACAGGACATACTGTGTGACTATAGCAGGACAGGTCACAGTGTGTGACTATAGCAGGACAGGTCATAGTGTGTGACTATAGCAGGACAGGACATAGTGTGTGACTATAGCAGGACAGGTCATAGTGTGTGACTATAGCAGGACAGGACATACTGTGTGACTATAGCAGGACAGGTCATAGTGTGTGACTATAGCAGGACAGGCCATAGTGTGTGACTATAGCAGGATAGGCCATAGTGTGTGACTATAGCAGGACAGGCCATAGTGTGTGACTATAGCAGGACAGGCCATACTGTGTGACTATAGCAGGACAGGTCATAGTGTGTGACTATAGCAGGACAGGACATAGTGTGTGACTATAGCAGGACAGGTCATAGTGTGTGACTATAGCAGGACAGGTCATAGTGTGTGACTATAGCAGGACAGGTCATAGTGTGTGACTATAGCAGGACAGGCCATAGTGTGTGACTATAGCAGGACAGGTCATAGTGTGTGACTATAGCAGGACAGGTCATAGTGTGTGACTATAGCAGGACAGGACATACTGTGTGACTATAGCAGGACAGGTCACAGTGTGTGACTATAGCAGGACAGGTCATAGTGTGTGACTATAGCAGGACAGGACATAGTGTGTGACTATAGCAGGACAGGTCATAGTGTGTGACTATAGCAGGACAGGTCATAGTGTGTGACTATAGCAGGACAGGTCATAGTGTGTGACTATAGCAGGACAGGACATACTGTGTGACTATAGCAGGACAGGTCATAGTGTGTGACTATAGCAGGACAGGTCATACTGTGTGACTATAGCAGGACAGGCCATAGTGTGTGACTATAGTAGGACAGGTCATAGTGTGTGACTATAGCAGGACAGGCCATAGTGTGTGACTATAGCAGGACAGGTCATACTGTGTGACTATAGCAGGACAGGACATAGTGTGTGACTATAGCAGGACAGGACATACTGTGTGACTATAGCAGGACAGGTCATAGTGTGTGACTATAGCAGGACAGGACATAGTGTGTGACTATAGCAGGACAGGACATAGTGTGTGACTATAGCAGGACAGGACATACTGTGTAACTATAGCAGGACAGGTCATAGTGTGTGACTATAGCAGGACAGGCCATAGTGTGTGACTATAGCAGGACAGGCCATAGTGTGTGACTATAGCAGGACAGGACATAGTGTGTGACTATAGCAGGACAGGCCATAGTGTGTGACTATAGCAGGACAGGCCATAGTGTGTGACTATAGCAGGACAGGTCATACTGTGTGACTATAGCAGGACAGGTCATACTGTGTGACTATAGCAGGACAGGCCATAGTGTGTGACTATAGCAGGACAGGCCATAGTGTGTGACTATAGCAGGACAGGACATAGTGTGTGACTATAGCAGGACAGGCCATAGTGTGTGACTATAGCAGGACAGGTCATACTGTGTGACTATAGCAGGACAGGTCATACTGTGTGACTATAGCAGGACAGGACATACTGTGTGACTATAGCAGGACAGGTCATAGTGTGTGACTATAGCAGGACAGGACATAGTGTGTGACTATAGCAGGACAGGACATAGAGTGTGACTATAGCAGGACAGGTCATACTGTGTGACTATAGCAGGACAGGCCATACTGTGTGACTATAGCAGGACAGGTCATAGTGTGTGACTATAGCAGGACAGGTCATACTGTGTGACTATAGCAGGACAGGTCATAGTGTGTGACTATAGCAGGACAGGACATAGTGTGTGACTATAGCAGGACAGGACATAGTGTGTGACTATAGCAGGACAGGTCATACTGTGTGACTATAGCAGGACAGGCCATACTGTGTGACTATAGCAGGACAGGTCATAGTGTGTGACTATAGCAGGACAGGTCATACTGTGTGACTATAGCAGGACAGGTCATAGTGTGTGACTATAGTAGGACAGGTCATAGTGTGTGACTATAGCAGGACAGGTCATACTGTGTGACTATAGCAGGACAGGACATAGTGTGTGACTATAGCAGGACAGGTCATAGTGTGTGAGTATAGCAGGACAGGTCATACTGTGTGACTATAGCAGGACAGGACATAGTGTGTGACTATAGCAGGACAGGCCATAGTGTGTGACTATAGCAGGACAGGTCATACTGTGTGACTATAGCAGGACAGGACATAGTGTGTGACTATAGCAGGACAGGACATACTGTGTGACTATAGCAGGACAGGTCATAGTGTGTGACTATAGCAGGACAGGACATAGTGTGTGACTATAGCAGGACAGGACATAGTGTGTGACTATAGCAGGACAGGACATACTGTGTGACTATAGCAGGACAGGTCATAGTGTGTGACTATAGCAGGACAGGCCATAGTGTGTGACTATAGCAGGACAGGCCATAGTGTGTGACTATAGCAGGACAGGACATAGTGTGTGACTATAGCAGGACAGGCCATAGTGTGTGACTATAGCAGGACAGGCCATAGTGTGTGACTATAGCAGGACAGGTCATACTGTGTGACTATAGCAGGACAGGTCATACTGTGTGACTATAGCAGGACAGGTCATAGTGTGTGACTATAGCAGGACAGGTCATAGTGTGTGACTATAGCAGGACAGGTCATAGTGTGTGACTATAGCAGGACAGGTCATACTGTGTGACTATAGCAGGACAGGCCATACTGTGTGACTATAGCAGGACAGGTCATAGTGTGTGACTATAGCAGGACAGGACATAGTGTGTGACTATAGCAGGACAGGACATACTGTGTGACTATAGCAGGACAGGTCATACTGTGTGACTATAGCAGGACAGGCCATAGTGTGTGACTATAGCAGGACAGGCCATACTGTGTGACTATAGCAGGACAGGTCATAGTGTGTGACTATAGCAGGACAGGACATACTGTGTGACTATAGCAGGACAGGTCATAGTGTGTGACTATAGCAGGACAGGTCATACTGTGTGACTATAGCAGGACAGGCCATAGTGTGTGACTATAGCAGGACAGGACATATTGTGTGACTATAGCGGGACAGGTCATAGTGTGTGACTATAGCGGGACAGGTCATAGTGTGTGACTATAGCGGGACAGGACATAGTGTGTGACTATAGCGGGACAGGACATAGTGTGTGACTATAGCGGGACAGGACATAGTGTGTGACTATAGCAGGACAGGTCATACTGTGTGACTATAGCAGGACAGGCCATACTGTGTGACTATAGCAGGACAGGACATACTGTGTGACTATAGCAGGACAGGCCATAGTGTGTGACTATAGCAGGACAGGACATAGTGTGTGACTATAGCAGGACAGGACATACTGTGTGACTATAGCAGGACAGGCCATAGTGTGTGACTATAGCAGGACAGGCCATACTGTGTGACTATAGCAGGACAGGTCATACTGTGTGACTATAGCAGGACAGGTCATACTGTGTGACTATAGCAGTACAGGACATAGTGTGTGACAATAGCAGGACAGGCCATAGTGTGTGACTATAGCAGGACAGGTCATAGTGTGTGACTATAGCAGGACAGGTCATAGTGTGTGACTATAGCAGGACAGGTCATAGTGTGTGACTATAGCAGGACAGGTCATACTGTGTGACTATAGCAGGACAGGTCATAGTGTGTGACTATAGCAGGACAGGTCATAGTGTGTGACTATAGCAGGACAGGACATAGTGTGTGACTATAGCAGGACAGGTCATAGTGTGTGACTATAGCAGGACAGGTCATAGTGTGTGACTATAGCAGGACAGGTCATAGTGTGTGACTATAGCAGGACAGGCCATACTGTGTGACTATAGCAGGACAGGCCATAGTGTGTGACTATAGCAGGACAGGACATAGTGTGTGACTATAGCAGGACAGGTCATAGTGTGTGACTATAGCAGGACAGGTCATAGTGTGTGACTATAGCAGGACAGGTCATAGTGTGTGACTATAGCAGGACAGGACATAGTGTGTGACTATAGCAGGACAGGTCATAGTGTGTGACTATAGCAGGACAGGTCATAGTGTGTGACTATAGCAGGACAGGCCATACTGTGTGACTATAGCAGGACAGGCCATAGTGTGTGACTATAGCAGGACAGGACATAGTGTGTGACTATAGCAGGACAGGACATAGTGTGTGACTATAGCAGGACAGGTCATAGTGTGTGACTATAGCAGGACAGGCCATAGTGTGTGACTATAGCAGGACAGGCCATAGTGTGTGACTATAGCAGGACAGGTCATAGTGTGTGACTATAGCAGGACAGGTCATAGTGTGTGACTATAGCAGGACAGGTCATAGTGTGTGACTATAGCAGGACAGGCCATAGTGTGTGACTATAGCAGGACAGGCCATAGTGTGTGACTATAGCAGGACAGGACATAGTGTGTGACTATAGCAGGACAGGCCATAGTGTGTGACTATAGCAGGACAGGTCATACTGTGTGACTATAGCAGGACAGGTCATACTGTGTGACTATAGCAGGACAGGACATACTGTGTGACTATAGCAGGACAGGTCATAGTGTGTGACTATAGCAGGACAGGACATAGTGTGTGACTATAGCAGGACAGGACATAGAGTGTGACTATAGCAGGACAGGTCATACTGTGTGACTATAGCAGGACAGGCCATACTGTGTGACTATAGCAGGACAGGTCATAGTGTGTGACTATAGCAGGACAGGTCATACTGTGTGACTATAGCAGGACAGGTCATAGTGTGTGACTATAGCAGGACAGGACATAGTGTGTGACTATAGCAGGACAGGACATAGTGTGTGACTATAGCAGGACAGGTCATACTGTGTGACTATAGCAGGACAGGCCATACTGTGTGACTATAGCAGGACAGGTCATAGTGTGTGACTATAGCAGGACAGGTCATACTGTGTGACTATAGCAGGACAGGTCATAGTGTGTGACTATAGTAGGACAGGTCATAGTGTGTGACTATAGCAGGACAGGTCATACTGTGTGACTATAGCAGGACAGGACATAGTGTGTGACTATAGCAGGACAGGTCATACTGTGTGACTATAGCAGGACAGGACATAGTGTGTGACTATAGCAGGACAGGTCATACTGTGTGACTATAGCAGGACAGGACATAGTGTGTGACTATAGCAGGACAGGACATAGTGTGTGACTATAGCAGGACAGGCCATACTGTGTGACTATAGCAGGACAGGACATAGTGTGTGACTATAGCAGGACAGGACATAGTGTGTGACTATAGCAGGACAGGACATACTGTGTGACTATAGCAGGACAGGTCATAGTGTGTGACTATAGCAGTACAGGACATAGTGTGTGACTATAGCAGGACAGGTCATAGTGTGTGAGTATAGCAGGACAGGTCATACTGTGTGACTATAGCAGGACAGGTCATAGTGTGTGAGTATAGCAGGACAGGTCATAGTGTGTGAGTATAGCAGGACAGGTCATAGTGTGTGACTATAGCAGGACAGGACATAGTGTGTGACTATAGCAGGACAGGTCATAGTGTGTGAGTATAGCAGGACAGGTCATACTGTGTGACTATAGCAGGACAGGTCATAGTGTGTGACTATAGCAGGACAGGCCATAGTGTGTGACTATAGCAGGACAGGCCATACTGTGTGACTATAGCAGGACAGGCCATAGTGTGTGACTATAGTAGGACAGGACATAGTGTGTGAGTATAGCAGGATAGGTCATAGTGTGTGACTATAGCAGGAGAGGCCATAGTGTGTGACTATAGCAGGACAGGTCATAGTGTGTGACTATAGCAGGACAGGTCATAGTGTGTGACTATAGCAGGACAGGTCATACTGTGTGACTATAGCAGGACAGGCCATACTGTGTGACTATAGCAGGACAGGTCATAGTGTGTGACTATAGCAGGACAGGACATAGTGTGTGACTATAGCAGGACAGGACATACTGTGTGACTATAGCAGGACAGGTCATACTGTGTGACTATAGCAGGACAGGACATAGTGTGTGACTATAGCAGGACAGGCCATACTGTGTGACTATAGCAGGACAGGTCATAGTGTGTGACTATAGCAGGACAGGTCATAGTGTGTGACTATAGCAGGACAGGTCATAGTGTGTGACTATAGCAGGACAGGACATAGTGTGTGACTATAGCAGGACAGGTCATAGTGTGTGAGTATAGCAGGACAGGTCATACTGTGTGACTATAGCAGGACAGGTCATAGTGTGTGACTATAGCAGGACAGGCCATAGTGTGTGACTATAGCAGGACAGGCCATACTGTGTGACTATAGCAGGACAGGCCATAGTGTGTGACTATAGTAGGACAGGACATAGTGTGTGAGTATAGCAGGACAGGTCATAGTGTGTGACTATAGCAGGACAGGCCATAGTGTGTGACTATAGCAGGACAGGTCATAGTGTGTGACTATAGCAGGACAGGTCATACTGTGTGACTATAGCAGGACAGGCCATACTGTGTGACTATAGCAGGACAGGTCATAGTGTGTGACTATAGCAGGACAGGACATAGTGTGTGACTATAGCAGGACAGGTCATACTGTGTGACTATAGCAGGACAGGACATAGTGTGTGACTATAGCAGGACAGGCCATACTGTGTGACTATAGCAGGACAGGTCATAGTGTGTGACTATAGCAGGACAGGTCATACTGTGTGACTATAGCAGGACAGGACATAGTGTGTGACTATAGCAGGACAGGTCATAGTGTGTGACTATAGCAGGACAGGTCATAGTGTGTGACTATAGCAGGACAGGCCATAGTGTGTGACTATAGCAGGACAGGACATAGTGTGTGACTATAGCAGGACAGGACATAGTGTGTGACTATAGCAGGACAGGCCATAGTGTGTGACTATAGCAGGACAGGACATAGTGTGTGACTATAGCAGGACAGGTCATAGTGTGTGAGTATAGCAGGACAGGTCATACTGTGTGACTATAGCAGGACAGGACATAGTGTGTGACTATAGCAGGACAGGCCATAGTGTGTGACTATAGCAGGACAGGTCATACTGTGTGACTATAGCAGGACAGGACATAGTGTGTGACTATAGCAGGACAGGCCATACTGTGTGACTATAGCAGGACAGGTCATAGTGTGTGACTATAGCAGGACAGGTCATACTGTGTGACTATAGCAGGACAGGTCATACTGTGTGACTATAGCAGGACAGGACATAGTGTGTGACTATAGCAGGACAGGCCATAGTGTGTGACTATAGCAGGACAGGTCATACTGTGTGACTATAGCAGGACAGGACATAGTGTGTGACTATAGCAGGACAGGCCATACTGTGTGACTATAGCAGGACAGGTCATAGTGTGTGACTATAGCAGGACAGGTCATAGTGTGTGACTATAGCAGTACAGGTCATAGTGTGTGACTATAGCAGGACAGGTCATAGTGTGTGACTATAGCAGGACAGGTCATAGTGTGTGACTATAGCAGGACAGGCCATACTGTGTGACTATAGCAGGACAGGCCATACTGTGTGACTATAGCAGGACAGGACATAGTGTGTGACTATAGCAGGACAGGTCATAGTGTGTGACTATAGCAGGACAGGCCATAGTGTGTGACTATAGCAGGACAGGCCATAGTGTGTGACTATAGCAGGACAGGTCATAGTGTGTGACTATAGCAGGACAGGTCATAGTGTGTGACAATAGCAGGACAGGTCATAGTGTGTGACTATAGCAGGACAGGACATAGTGTGTGACTATAGCAGGACAGGTCATAGTGTGTGACTATAGCAGGACAGGTCATAGTGTGTGACTATAGCAGGACAGGTCATAGTGTGTGACTATAGCAGGACAGGTCATAGTGTGTGAGTATAGCAGGACAGGTCATAGTGTGTGACTATAGCAGGACAGGTCATATTGTGCGAGTATAGCAGGACAGGTCATTGTGTGCGAGTATAGCAGGACAGGTCATAGTGTGTGAGTATAGCAGGACAGGTCATAGTGTGTGACTGTAGCAGGACAGGACATAGTGTGTGACTGTAGCAGGACAGGACATAGTGTGTGACTATAGCAGGACAGGTCATAGTGTGTGACTATAGCAGGACAGGTCATAGTGTGTGACTATAGCAGGACAGGTCATAGTGTGTGACTATAGCAGGACAGGCCATAGTGTGTGACTATAGCAGGACAGGACATAGTGTGTGACTATAGCAGGACAGGCCATAGTGTGTGACTATAGCAGGACAGGACATAGTGTGTGACTATAGCAGGACAGGTCATAGTGTGTGAGTATAGCAGGACAGGTCATACTGTGTGACTATAGCAGGACAGGACATAGTGTGTGACTATAGCAGGACAGGCCATAGTGTGTGACTATAGCAGGACAGGTCATACTGTGTGACTATAGCAGGACAGGACATAGTGTGTGACTATAGCAGGACAGGCCATACTGTGTGACTATAGCAGGACAGGTCATAGTGTGTGACTATAGCAGGACAGGTCATACTGTGTGACAATAGCAGGACAGGTCATACTGTGTGACTATAGCAGGACAGGACATAGTGTGTGACAATAGCAGGACAGGTCATACTGTGTGACTATAGCAGGACAGGTCATACTGTGTGACTATAGCAGGACAGGCCATAGTGTGTGACTATAGCAGGACAGGTCATACTGTGTGACTATAGCAGGACAGGACATAGTGTGTGACTATAGCAGGACAGGTCATAGTGTGTGACTATAGCAGTACAGGTCATAGTGTGTGACTATAGCAGGACAGGCCATACTGTGTGACTATAGCAGGACAGGCCATACTGTGTGACTATAGCAGGACAGGCCATAGTGTGTGACTATAGCAGGACAGGTCATAGTGTGTGACTATAGCAGGACAGGTCATAGTGTGTGACTATAGCAGGACAGGTCATAGTGTGTGACTATAGCAGGACAGGTCATAGTGTGTGACTATAGCAGGACAGGCCATACTGTGTGACTATAGCGGGACAGGTCATAGTGTGTGACTATAGCAGGACAGGCCATAGTGTGTGACTATAGCAGGACAGGTCATAGTGTGTGACTATAGCAGGACAGGACATACTGTGTGACTATAGCAGGACAGGTCACAGTGTGTGACTATAGCAGGACAGGTCATAGTGTGTGACTATAGCAGGACAGGACATAGTGTGTGACTATAGCAGGACAGGTCATAGTGTGTGACTATAGCAGGACAGGACATACTGTGTGACTATAGCAGGACAGGTCATAGTGTGTGACTATAGCAGGACAGGCCATAGTGTGTGACTATAGCAGGATAGGCCATAGTGTGTGACTATAGCAGGACAGGCCATAGTGTGTGACTATAGCAGGACAGGCCATACTGTGTGACTATAGCAGGACAGGTCATAGTGTGTGACTATAGCAGGACAGGACATAGTGTGTGACTATAGCAGGACAGGTCATAGTGTGTGACTATAGCAGGACAGGTCATAGTGTGTGACTATAGCAGGACAGGTCATAGTGTGTGACTATAGCAGGACAGGCCATAGTGTGTGACTATAGCAGGACAGGTCATAGTGTGTGACTATAGCAGGACAGGTCATAGTGTGTGACTATAGCAGGACAGGACATACTGTGTGACTATAGCAGGACAGGTCACAGTGTGTGACTATAGCAGGACAGGTCATAGTGTGTGACTATAGCAGGACAGGACATAGTGTGTGACTATAGCAGGACAGGTCATAGTGTGTGACTATAGCAGGACAGGTCATAGTGTGTGACTATAGCAGGACAGGACATACTGTGTGACTATAGCAGGACAGGTCATAGTGTGTGACTATAGCAGGACAGGACATACTGTGTGACTATAGCAGGACAGGTCATAGTGTGTGACTATAGCAGGACAGGTCATACTGTGTGACTATAGCAGGACAGGCCATAGTGTGTGACTATAGTAGGACAGGTCATAGTGTGTGACTATAGCAGGACAGGACATAGTGTGTGAGTATAGCAGGACAGGTCATACTGTGTGACTATAGCAGGACAGGACATAGTGTGTGACTATAGCAGGACAGGCCATAGTGTGTGACTATAGCAGGACAGGTCATACTGTGTGACTATAGCAGGACAGGACATAGTGTGTGACTATAGCAGGACAGGACATACTGTGTGACTATAGCAGGACAGGTCATAGTGTGTGACTATAGCAGGACAGGACATAGTGTGTGACTATAGCAGGACAGGACATAGTGTGTGACTATAGCAGGACAGGACATACTGTGTAACTATAGCAGGACAGGTCATAGTGTGTGACTATAGCAGGACAGGCCATAGTGTGTGACTATAGCAGGACAGGCCATAGTGTGTGACTATAGCAGGACAGGACATAGTGTGTGACTATAGCAGGACAGGCCATAGTGTGTGACTATAGCAGGACAGGCCATAGTGTGTGACTATAGCAGGACAGGTCATACTGTGTGACTATAGCAGGACAGGTCATACTGTGTGACTATAGCAGGACAGGCCATAGTGTGTGACTATAGCAGGACAGGCCATAGTGTGTGACTATAGCAGGACAGGACATAGTGTGTGACTATAGCAGGACAGGCCATAGTGTGTGACTATAGCAGGACAGGTCATACTGTGTGACTATAGCAGGACAGGTCATACTGTGTGACTATAGCAGGACAGGACATACTGTGTGACTATAGCAGGACAGGTCATAGTGTGTGACTATAGCAGGACAGGACATAGTGTGTGACTATAGCAGGACAGGACATAGAGTGTGACTATAGCAGGACAGGTCATACTGTGTGACTATAGCAGGACAGGCCATACTGTGTGACTATAGCAGGACAGGTCATAGTGTGTGACTATAGCAGGACAGGTCATACTGTGTGACTATAGCAGGACAGGTCATAGTGTGTGACTATAGCAGGACAGGACATAGTGTGTGACTATAGCAGGACAGGACATAGTGTGTGACTATAGCAGGACAGGTCATACTGTGTGACTATAGCAGGACAGGCCATACTGTGTGACTATAGCAGGACAGGTCATAGTGTGTGACTATAGCAGGACAGGTCATACTGTGTGACTATAGCAGGACAGGTCATAGTGTGTGACTATAGTAGGACAGGTCATAGTGTGTGACTATAGCAGGACAGGTCATACTGTGTGACTATAGCAGGACAGGACATAGTGTGTGACTATAGCAGGACAGGTCATAGTGTGTGAGTATAGCAGGACAGGTCATACTGTGTGACTATAGCAGGACAGGACATAGTGTGTGACTATAGCAGGACAGGCCATAGTGTGTGACTATAGCAGGACAGGTCATACTGTGTGACTATAGCAGGACAGGACATAGTGTGTGACTATAGCAGGACAGGACATACTGTGTGACTATAGCAGGACAGGTCATAGTGTGTGACTATAGCAGGACAGGACATAGTGTGTGACTATAGCAGGACAGGACATAGTGTGTGACTATAGCAGGACAGGACATACTGTGTGACTATAGCAGGACAGGTCATAGTGTGTGACTATAGCAGGACAGGCCATAGTGTGTGACTATAGCAGGACAGGCCATAGTGTGTGACTATAGCAGGACAGGACATAGTGTGTGACTATAGCAGGACAGGCCATAGTGTGTGACTATAGCAGGACAGGCCATAGTGTGTGACTATAGCAGGACAGGTCATACTGTGTGACTATAGCAGGACAGGTCATACTGTGTGACTATAGCAGGACAGGTCATAGTGTGTGACTATAGCAGGACAGGTCATAGTGTGTGACTATAGCAGGACAGGTCATAGTGTGTGACTATAGCAGGACAGGTCATACTGTGTGACTATAGCAGGACAGGCCATACTGTGTGACTATAGCAGGACAGGTCATAGTGTGTGACTATAGCAGGACAGGACATAGTGTGTGACTATAGCAGGACAGGACATACTGTGTGACTATAGCAGGACAGGTCATACTGTGTGACTATAGCAGGACAGGCCATAGTGTGTGACTATAGCAGGACAGGCCATACTGTGTGACTATAGCAGGACAGGTCATAGTGTGTGACTATAGCAGGACAGGACATACTGTGTGACTATAGCAGGACAGGTCATAGTGTGTGACTATAGCAGGACAGGTCATACTGTGTGACTATAGCAGGACAGGCCATAGTGTGTGACTATAGCAGGACAGGACATATTGTGTGACTATAGCGGGACAGGTCATACTGTGTGACTATAGCGGGACAGGACATAGTGTGTGACTATAGCGGGACAGGTCATAGTGTGTGACTATAGCGGGACAGGTCATAGTGTGTGACTATAGCGGGACAGGTCATAGTGTGTGACTATAGCGGGACAGGACATAGTGTGTGACTATAGCGGGACAGGACATAGTGTGTGACTATAGCGGGACAGGACATAGTGTGTGACTATAGCGGGACAGGTCATACTGTGTGACTATAGCAGGACAGGCCATACTGTGTGACTATAGCAGGACAGGACATACTGTGTGACTATAGCAGGACAGGCCATAGTGTGTGACTATAGCAGGACAGGACATAGTGTGTGACTATAGCAGGACAGGACATACTGTGTGACTATAGCAGGACAGGCCATAGTGTGTGACTATAGCAGGACAGGCCATACTGTGTGACTATAGCAGGACAGGTCATACTGTGTGACTATAGCAGGACAGGTCATACTGTGTGACTATAGCAGTACAGGACATAGTGTGTGACAATAGCAGGACAGGCCATAGTGTGTGACTATAGCAGGACAGGTCATAGTGTGTGACTATAGCAGGACAGGTCATAGTGTGTGACTATAGCAGGACAGGTCATAGTGTGTGACTATAGCAGGACAGGTCATACTGTGTGACTATAGCAGGACAGGTCATAGTGTGTGACTATAGCAGGACAGGTCATAGTGTGTGACTATAGCAGGACAGGACATAGTGTGTGACTATAGCAGGACAGGTCATAGTGTGTGACTATAGCAGGACAGGTCATAGTGTGTGACTATAGCAGGACAGGTCATAGTGTGTGACTATAGCAGGACAGGCCATACTGTGTGACTATAGCAGGACAGGCCATAGTGTGTGACTATAGCAGGACAGGACATAGTGTGTGACTATAGCAGGACAGGTCATAGTGTGTGACTATAGCAGGACAGGTCATAGTGTGTGACTATAGCAGGACAGGTCATAGTGTGTGACTATAGCAGGACAGGACATAGTGTGTGACTATAGCAGGACAGGTCATAGTGTGTGACTATAGCAGGACAGGTCATAGTGTGTGACTATAGCAGGACAGGCCATACTGTGTGACTATAGCAGGACAGGCCATAGTGTGTGACTATAGCAGGACAGGACATAGTGTGTGACTATAGCAGGACAGGACATAGTGTGTGACTATAGCAGGACAGGTCATAGTGTGTGACTATAGCAGGACAGGCCATAGTGTGTGACTATAGCAGGACAGGCCATAGTGTGTGACTATAGCAGGACAGGTCATAGTGTGTGACTATAGCAGGACAGGTCATAGTGTGTGACTATAGCAGGACAGGTCATAGTGTGTGACTATAGCAGGACAGGCCATAGTGTGTGACTATAGCAGGACAGGCCATAGTGTGTGACTATAGCAGGACAGGACATAGTGTGTGACTATAGCAGGACAGGCCATAGTGTGTGACTATAGCAGGACAGGTCATACTGTGTGACTATAGCAGGACAGGTCATACTGTGTGACTATAGCAGGACAGGACATACTGTGTGACTATAGCAGGACAGGTCATAGTGTGTGACTATAGCAGGACAGGACATAGTGTGTGACTATAGCAGGACAGGACATAGAGTGTGACTATAGCAGGACAGGTCATACTGTGTGACTATAGCAGGACAGGCCATACTGTGTGACTATAGCAGGACAGGTCATAGTGTGTGACTATAGCAGGACAGGTCATACTGTGTGACTATAGCAGGACAGGTCATAGTGTGTGACTATAGCAGGACAGGACATAGTGTGTGACTATAGCAGGACAGGACATAGTGTGTGACTATAGCAGGACAGGTCATACTGTGTGACTATAGCAGGACAGGCCATACTGTGTGACTATAGCAGGACAGGTCATAGTGTGTGACTATAGCAGGACAGGTCATACTGTGTGACTATAGCAGGACAGGTCATAGTGTGTGACTATAGTAGGACAGGACATAGTGTGTGACTATAGCAGGACAGGTCATACTGTGTGACTATAGCAGGACAGGACATAGTGTGTGACTATAGCAGGACAGGTCATACTGTGTGACTATAGCAGGACAGGACATAGTGTGTGACTATAGCAGGACAGGTCATACTGTGTGACTATAGCAGGACAGGACATAGTGTGTGACTATAGCAGGACAGGACATAGTGTGTGACTATAGCAGGACAGGCCATACTGTGTGACTATAGCAGGACAGGACATAGTGTGTGACTATAGCAGGACAGGACATAGTGTGTGACTATAGCAGGACAGGACATACTGTGTGACTATAGCAGGACAGGTCATAGTGTGTGACTATAGCAGTACAGGACATAGTGTGTGACTATAGCAGGACAGGTCATAGTGTGTGAGTATAGCAGGACAGGTCATACTGTGTGACTATAGCAGGACAGGTCATAGTGTGTGAGTATAGCAGGACAGGTCATAGTGTGTGAGTATAGCAGGACAGGTCATAGTGTGTGACTATAGCAGGACAGGACATAGTGTGTGACTATAGCAGGACAGGTCATAGTGTGTGAGTATAGCAGGACAGGTCATACTGTGTGACTATAGCAGGACAGGTCATAGTGTGTGACTATAGCAGGACAGGCCATAGTGTGTGACTATAGCAGGACAGGCCATACTGTGTGACTATAGCAGGACAGGCCATAGTGTGTGACTATAGTAGGACAGGACATAGTGTGTGAGTATAGCAGGATAGGTCATAGTGTGTGACTATAGCAGGAGAGGCCATAGTGTGTGACTATAGCAGGACAGGTCATAGTGTGTGACTATAGCAGGACAGGTCATAGTGTGTGACTATAGCAGGACAGGTCATACTGTGTGACTATAGCAGGACAGGCCATACTGTGTGACTATAGCAGGACAGGTCATAGTGTGTGACTATAGCAGGACAGGACATAGTGTGTGACTATAGCAGGACAGGACATACTGTGTGACTATAGCAGGACAGGTCATACTGTGTGACTATAGCAGGACAGGACATAGTGTGTGACTATAGCAGGACAGGCCATACTGTGTGACTATAGCAGGACAGGTCATAGTGTGTGACTATAGCAGGACAGGTCATAGTGTGTGACTATAGCAGGACAGGTCATAGTGTGTGACTATAGCAGGACAGGACATAGTGTGTGACTATAGCAGGACAGGTCATAGTGTGTGAGTATAGCAGGACAGGTCATACTGTGTGACTATAGCAGGACAGGTCATAGTGTGTGACTATAGCAGGACAGGCCATAGTGTGTGACTATAGCAGGACAGGCCATACTGTGTGACTATAGCAGGACAGGCCATAGTGTGTGACTATAGTAGGACAGGACATAGTGTGTGAGTATAGCAGGACAGGTCATAGTGTGTGACTATAGCAGGACAGGCCATAGTGTGTGACTATAGCAGGACAGGTCATAGTGTGTGACTATAGCAGGACAGGTCATAGTGTGTGACTATAGCAGGACAGGTCATACTGTGTGACTATAGCAGGACAGGCCATACTGTGTGACTATAGCAGGACAGGTCATAGTGTGTGACTATAGCAGGACAGGACATAGTGTGTGACTATAGCAGGACAGGTCATACTGTGTGACTATAGCAGGACAGGACATAGTGTGTGACTATAGCAGGACAGGCCATACTGTGTGACTATAGCAGGACAGGTCATAGTGTGTGACTATAGCAGGACAGGTCATAGTGTGTGACTATAGCAGGACAGGTCATAGTGTGTGACTATAGCAGGACAGGCCATAGTGTGTGACTATAGCAGGACAGGACATAGTGTGTGACTATAGCAGGACAGGACATAGTGTGTGACTATAGCAGGACAGGCCATAGTGTGTGACTATAGCAGGACAGGACATAGTGTGTGACTATAGCAGGACAGGTCATAGTGTGTGAGTATAGCAGGACAGGTCATACTGTGTGACTATAGCAGGACAGGACATAGTGTGTGACTATAGCAGGACAGGCCATAGTGTGTGACTATAGCAGGACAGGTCATACTGTGTGACTATAGCAGGACAGGACATAGTGTGTGACTATAGCAGGACAGGCCATACTGTGTGACTATAGCAGGACAGGTCATAGTGTGTGACTATAGCAGGACAGGTCATACTGTGTGACTATAGCAGGACAGGTCATACTGTGTGACTATAGCAGGACAGGACATAGTGTGTGACTATAGCAGGACAGGCCATAGTGTGTGACTATAGCAGGACAGGTCATACTGTGTGACTATAGCAGGACAGGACATAGTGTGTGACTATAGCAGGACAGGCCATACTGTGTGACTATAGCAGGACAGGTCATAGTGTGTGACTATAGCAGGACAGGTCATAGTGTGTGACTATAGCAGTACAGGTCATAGTGTGTGACTATAGCAGGACAGGCCATACTGTGTGACTATAGCAGGACAGGCCATACTGTGTGACTATAGCAGGACAGGCCATAGTGTGTGACTATAGCAGGACAGGTCATAGTGTGTGACTATAGCAGGACAGGTCATAGTGTGTGACTATAGCAGGACAGGCCATACTGTGTGACTATAGCAGGACAGGCCATACTGTGTGACTATAGCAGGACAGGACATAGTGTGTGACTATAGCAGGACAGGTCATAGTGTGTGACTATAGCAGGACAGGCCATAGTGTGTGACTATAGCAGGACAGGCCATAGTGTGTGACTATAGCAGGACAGGTCATAGTGTGTGACTATAGCAGGACAGGTCATAGTGTGTGACAATAGCAGGACAGGTCATAGTGTGTGACTATAGCAGGACAGGACATAGTGTGTGACTATAGCAGGACAGGTCATAGTGTGTGACTATAGCAGGACAGGTCATAGTGTGTGACTATAGCAGGACAGGTCATAGTGTGTGACTATAGCAGGACAGGTCATAGTGTGTGAGTATAGCAGGACAGGTCATAGTGTGTGACTATAGCAGGACAGGTCATATTGTGCGAGTATAGCAGGACAGGTCATTGTGTGCGAGTATAGCAGGACAGGTCATAGTGTATGAGTATAGCAGGACAGGTCATAGTGTGTGACTGTAGCAGGACAGGACATAGTGTGTGACTGTAGCAGGACAGGACATAGTGTGTGACTATAGCAGGACAGGTCATAGTGTGTGACTATAGCAGGACAGGTCATAGTGTGTGACTATAGCAGGACAGGTCATAGTGTGTGACTATAGCAGGACAGGCCATAGTGTGTGACTATAGCAGGACAGGACATAGTGTGTGACTATAGCAGGACAGGCCATAGTGTGTGACTATAGCAGGACAGGACATAGTGTGTGACTATAGCAGGACAGGTCATAGTGTGTGAGTATAGCAGGACAGGTCATACTGTGTGACTATAGCAGGACAGGACATAGTGTGTGACTATAGCAGGACAGGCCATAGTGTGTGACTATAGCAGGACAGGTCATACTGTGTGACTATAGCAGGACAGGACATAGTGTGTGACTATAGCAGGACAGGTCATACTGTGTGACTATAGCAGGACAGGTCATAGTGTGTGACTATAGCAGGACAGGTCATACTGTGTGACAATAGCAGGACAGGTCATACTGTGTGACTATAGCAGGACAGGACATAGTGTGTGACTATAGCAGGACAGGCCATAGTGTGTGACTATAGCAGGACAGGTCATACTGTGTGACTATAGCAGGACAGGACATAGTGTGTGACTATAGCAGGACAGGCCATACTGTGTGACTATAGCAGGACAGGTCATAGTGTGTGACTATAGCAGGACAGGCCATACTGTGTGACTATAGCAGGACAGGTCATAGTGTGTGACTATAGCAGGACAGGTCATACTGTGTGACAATAGCAGGACAGGTCATACTGTGTGACTATAGCAGGACAGGACATAGTGTGTGACTATAGCAGGACAGGCCATAGTGTGTGACTATAGCAGGACAGGTCATACTGTGTGACTATAGCAGGACAGGACATAGTGTGTGACTATAGCAGGACAGGCCATACTGTGTGACTATAGCAGGACAGGTCATAGTGTGTGACTATAGCAGGACAGGTCATAGTGTGTGACTATAGCAGTACAGGTCATAGTGTGTGACTATAGCAGGACAGGCCATACTGTGTGACTATAGCAGGACAGGCCATACTGTGTGACTATAGCAGGACAGGCCATAGTGTGTGACTATAGCAGGACAGGTCATAGTGTGTGACTATAGCAGGACAGGTCATAGTGTGTGACTATAGCAGGACAGGCCATACTGTGTGACTATAGCAGGACAGGCCATACTGTGTGACTATAGCAGGACAGGACATAGTGTGCGACTATAGCAGGACAGGTCATAGTGTGTGACTATAGCAGGACAGGCCATAGTGTGTGACTATAGCAGGACAGGCCATAGTGTGTGACTATAGCAGGACAGGTCATAGTGTGTGACTATAGCAGGACAGGTCATAGTGTGTGACAATAGCAGGACAGGTCATAGTGTGTGACTATAGCAGGACAGGACATAGTGTGTGACTATAGCAGGACAGGTCATAGTGTGTGACTATAGCAGGACAGGTCATAGTGTGTGACTATAGCAGGACAGGTCATAGTGTGTGACTATAGCAGGACAGGTCATAGTGTGTGAGTATAGCAGGACAGGTCATAGTGTGTGACTATAGCAGGACAGGTCATAGTGTGCGAGTATAGCAGGACAGGTCATAGTGTGCGAGTATAGCAGGACAGGTCATAGTGTGCGAGTATAGCAGGACAGGTCATAGTGTGTGAGTATAGCAGGACAGGTCATAGTGTGTGACTGTAGCAGGACAGGACATAGTGTGTGACTATAGCAGGACAGGACATAGTGTGTGACTATAGCAGGACAGGTCATAGTGTGTGACTATAGCAGGACAGGTCATAGTGTGTGACTATAGCAGGACAGGTCATAGTGTGTGACTATAGCAGGACAGGTCATAGTGTGTGACTATAGCAGGACAGGTCAGTGTGTGTGACTATAGTAGGACAGGACATAGTGTGTGACTATAGCAGGACAGGCCATAGTGTGTGACTATAGCAGGACAGGTCATACTGTGTGACTATAGCAGGACAGGCCATACTGTGTGACTATAGCAGGACAGGTCATAGTGTGTGACTATAGCAGGACAGGACATAGTGTGTGACTATAGCAGGACAGGTCATACTGTGTGACTATAGCAGGACAGGACATAGTGTGTGACTATAGCAGGACAGGCCATACTGTGTGACTATAGCAGGACAGGTCATAGTGTGTGACTATAGCAGGACAGGTCATAGTGTGTGACTATAGCAGGACAGGTCATAGTGTGTGACTATAGCAGGACAGGCCATAGTGTGTGACTATAGCAGGACAGGACATAGTGTGTGACTATAGCAGGACAGGACATAGTGTGTGACTATAGCAGGACAGGTCATAGTGTGTGAGTATAGCAGGACAGGTCATACTGTGTGACTATAGCAGGACAGGACATAGTGTGTGACTATAGCAGGACAGGCCATAGTGTGTGACTATAGCAGGACAGGTCATACTGTGTGACTATAGCAGGACAGGACATAGTGTGTGACTATAGCAGGACAGGCCATACTGTGTGACTATAGCAGGACAGGTCATAGTGTGTGACTATAGCAGGACAGGTCATACTGTGTGACTATAGCAGGACAGGTCATACTGTGTGACTATAGCAGGACAGGACATAGTGTGTGACTATAGCAGGACAGGCCATAGTGTGTGACTATAGCAGGACAGGTCATACTGTGTGACTATAGCAGGACAGGACATAGTGTGTGACTATAGCAGGACAGGCCATACTGTGTGACTATAGCAGGACAGGTCATAGTGTGTGACTATAGCAGGACAGGTCATAGTGTGTGACTATAGCAGTACAGGTCATAGTGTGTGACTATAGCAGGACAGGCCATACTGTGTGACTATAGCAGGACAGGCCATACTGTGTGACTATAGCAGGACAGGCCATAGTGTGTGACTATAGCAGGACAGGTCATAGTGTGTGACTATAGCAGGACAGGTCATAGTGTGTGACTATAGCAGGACAGGCCATACTGTGTGACTATAGCAGGACAGGCCATACTGTGTGACTATAGCAGGACAGGACATAGTGTGTGACTATAGCAGGACAGGTCATAGTGTGTGACTATAGCAGGACAGGCCATAGTGTGACTATAGCAGGACAGGCCATAGTGTGTGACTATAGCAGGACAGGTCATAGTGTGTGACTATAGCAGGACAGGTCATAGTGTGTGACAATAGCAGGACAGGTCATAGTGTGTGACTATAGCAGGACAGGTCATAGTGTGTGAGTATAGCAGGACAGGTCATACTGTGTGACTATAGCAGGACAGGACATAGTGTGTGACTATAGCAGGACAGGCCATAGTGTGTGACTATAGCAGGACAGGTCATACTGTGTGACTATAGCAGGACAGGACATAGTGTGTGACTATAGCAGGACAGGACATACTGTGTGACTATAGCAGGACAGGTCATAGTGTGTGACTATAGCAGGACAGGACATAGTGTGTGACTATAGCAGGACAGGACATAGTGTGTGACTATAGCAGGACAGGACATACTGTGTGACTATAGCAGGGACAGGTCATAGTGTGTGACTATAGCAGGACAGGCCATAGTGTGTGACTATAGCAGGACAGGCCATAGTGTGTGACTATAGCAGGACAGGACATAGTGTGTGACTATAGCAGGGACAGGCCATAGTGTGTGACTATAGCAGGACAGGCCATAGTGTGTGACTATAGCAGGACAGGTCATACTGTGTGACTATAGCAGGACAGGTCATACTGTGTGACTATAGCAGGACAGGTCATAGTGTGTGACTATAGCAGGACAGGTCATAGTGTGTGACTATAGCAGGACAGGTCATAGTGTGTGACTATAGCAGGACAGGTCATACTGTGTGACTATAGCAGGACAGGCCATACTGTGTGACTATAGCAGGACAGGTCATAGTGTGTGACTATAGCAGGACAGGACATAGTGTGTGACTATAGCAGGACAGGACATACTGTGTGACTATAGCAGGACAGGTCATACTGTGTGACTATAGCAGGACAGGCCATAGTGTGTGACTATAGCAGGACAGGCCATACTGTGTGACTATAGCAGGACAGGTCATAGTGTGTGACTATAGCAGGACAGGACATACTGTGTGACTATAGCAGGACAGGTCATAGTGTGTGACTATAGCAGGACAGGTCATACTGTGTGACTATAGCAGGACAGGCCATAGTGTGTGACTATAGCAGGACAGGACATATTGTGTGACTATAGCGGGACAGGTCATACTGTGTGACTATAGCGGGACAGGACATAGTGTGTGACTATAGCAGGACAGGTCATAGTGTGTGACTATAGCGGGACAGGTCATAGTGTGTGACTATAGCGGGACAGGTCATAGTGTGTGACTATAGCGGGACAGGACATAGTGTGTGACTATAGCGGGACAGGACATAGTGTGTGACTATAGCGGGACAGGACATAGTGTGTGACTATAGCAGGACAGGTCATACTGTGTGACTATAGCAGGACAGGCCATACTGTGTGACTATAGCAGGACAGGACATACTGTGTGACTATAGCAGGACAGGCCATAGTGTGTGACTATAGCAGGACAGGACATAGTGTGTGACTATAGCAGGACAGAACATACTGTGTGACTATAGCAGGACAGGCCATAGTGTGTGACTATAGCAGGACAGGCCATACTGTGTGACTATAGCAGGACAGGTCATACTGTGTGACTATAGCAGGACAGGTCATACTGTGTGACTATAGCAGTACAGGACATAGTGTGTGACAATAGCAGGACAGGCCATAGTGTGTGACTATAGCAGGACAGGTCATAGTGTGTGACTATAGCAGGACAGGTCATAGTGTGTGACTATAGCAGGACAGGTCATAGTGTGTGACTATAGCAGGACAGGTCATACTGTGTGACTATAGCAGGACAGGTCATAGTGTGTGACTATAGCAGGACAGGTCATAGTGTGTGACTATAGCAGGACAGGACATAGTGTGTGACTATAGCAGGACAGGTCATAGTGTGTGACTATAGCAGGACAGGTCATAGTGTGTGACTATAGCAGGACAGGTCATAGTGTGTGACTATAGCAGGACAGGCCATACTGTGTGACTATAGCAGGACAGGCCATAGTGTGTGACTATAGCAGGACAGGACATAGTGTGTGACTATAGCAGGACAGGTCATAGTGTGTGACTATAGCAGGACAGGTCATAGTGTGTGACTATAGCAGGACAGGACATAGTGTGTGACTATAGCAGGACAGGCCATAGTGTGTGACTATAGCAGGACAGGACATACTGTGTGACTATAGCAGGACAGGACATAGTGTGTGACTATAGCAGGACAGGTCATAGTGTGTGACTATAGCAGGACAGGACATAGTGTGTGACTATAGCAGGACAGGTCATAGTGTGTGACTATAGCAGGACAGGTCATAGTGTGTGACTATAGCAGGACAGGTCATAGTGTGTGACTATAGCAGGACAGGCCATACTGTGTGACTATAGCAGGACAGGCCATAGTGTGTGA
Source organism: Pseudophryne corroboree (assembly GCF_028390025.1). Classification (NCBI taxonomy): domain Eukaryota; kingdom Metazoa; phylum Chordata; class Amphibia; order Anura; family Myobatrachidae; genus Pseudophryne; species Pseudophryne corroboree. Next base: position 7,081 of record NW_026970286.1, on the reverse strand, counting down.
CTATAGCAGGACAGGACATAGTGTGTGACTATAGCAGGACAGGACATAGTGTGTGACTATAGCAGGACAGGTCATAGTGTGTGACTATAGCAGGACAGGCCATAGTGTGTGACTATAGCAGGACAGGTCATAGTGTGTGACTATAGCAGGACAGGTCATAGTGTGTGACTATAGCAGGACAGGTCATAGTGTGTGACTATAGCAGGACAGGCCATAGTGTGTGACTATAGCAGGACAGGCCATAGTGTGTGACTATAGCAGGACAGGACATAGTGTGTGACTATAGCAGGACAGGCCATAGTGTGTGACTATAGCAGGACAGGTCATACTGGTGTGACTATAGCAGGACAGGTCCATACTGTGTGACTATAGCAGGACAGGACATACTGTGTGACTATAGCAGGACAGGTCATAGTGTGTGACTATAGCAGGACAGGACATAGTGTGTGACTATAGCAGGACAGGACATAGAGTGTGACTATAGCAGGACAGGTCATACTGTGTGACTATAGCAGGACAGGCCATACTGTGTGACTATAGCAGGACAGGTCATAGTGTGTGACTATAGCAGGACAGGTCATACTGTGTGACTATAGCAGGACAGGTCATAGTGTGTGACTATAGCAGGACAGGACATAGTGTGTGACTATAGCAGGACAGGGACATAGTGTGTGACTATAGCAGGACAGGTCATACTGTGTGACTATAGCAGGACAGGCCATACTGTGTGACTATAGCAGGACAGGTCATAGTGTGTGACTATAGCAGGACAGGTCATACTGTGTGACTATAGCAGGACAGGTCATAGTGTGTGACTATAGTAGGACAGGTCATAGTGTGTGACTATAGCAGGACAGGTCATACTGTGTGACTATAGCAGGACAGGACATAGTGTGTGACTATAGCAGGACAGGTCATACTGTGTGACTATAGCAGGACAGGACATAGTGTGTGACTATAGCAGGACAGGTCATAGTGTGTGACTATAGCAGGACAGGACATAGTGTGTGACTATAAGAGGACAGGACATAGTGTGTGACTATAGCAGGACAGGCCATAGTGTGTGACTATAGCAGGACAGGTCATACTGTGTGACTATAGCAGGACAGGTCATACTGTGTGACTATAGCAGGACAGGACATAGTGTGTGACTATAGCAGGACAGGACATAGTGTGTGACTATAGCAGGACAGGCCATACTGTGTGACTATAGCAGGACAGGTCATAGTGTGTGACTATAGCAGGACAGGACATAGTGTGTGACTATAGCAGGACAGGCCATACTGTGTGACTATAGCAGGACAGGACATAGTGTGTGACTATAGCAGGACAGGACATACTGTGTGACTATAGCAGGACAGGTCATAGTGTGTGACTATAGCAGGACAGGCCATAGTGTGTGACTATAGCAGGACAGGACATAGTGTGTGACTATAGCAGGACAGGCCATAGTGTGTGACTATAGCAGTACAGGACATAGTGTGTGACTATAGCAGGACAGGTCATAGTGTGTGAGTATAGCAGGACAGGTCATACTGTGTGACTATAGCAGGACAGGTCATAGTGTGTGAGTATAGCAGGACAGGTCATAGTGTGTGAGTATAGCAGGACAGGTCATAGTGTGTGACTATAGCAGGACAGGACATAGTGTGTGACTATAGCAGGACAGGTCATAGTGTGTGAGTATAGCAGGACAGGTCATACTGTGTGACTATAGCAGGACAGGTCATAGTGTGTGACTATAGCAGGACAGGCCATAGTGTGTGACTATAGCAGGACAGGCCATACTGTGTGACTATAGCAGGACAGGCCATAGTGTGTGACTATAGTAGGACAGGACATAGTGTGTGTGAGTATAGCAGGATAGGTCATAGTGTGTGACTATAGCAGGAGAGGCCATAGTGTGTGACTATAGCAGGACAGGTCATAGTGTGTGACTATAGCAGGACAGGTCATAGTGTGTGACTATAGCAGGACAGGTCATACTGTGTGACTATAGCAGGACAGGCCATACTGTGTGACTATAGCAGGACAGGTCATAGTGTGTGACTATAGCAGGACAGGACATAGTGTGTGACTATAGCAGGACAGGACATACTGTGTGACTATAGCAGGACAGGTCATACTGTGTGACTATAGCAGGACAGGACATAGTGTGTGACTATAGCAGGACAGGCCATACTGTGTGACTATAGCAGGACAGGTCATAGTGTGTGACTATAGCAGGACAGGTCATAGTGTGTGACTATAGCAGGACAGGTCATAGTGTGTGACTATAGCAGGACAGGACATAGTGTGTGACTATAGCAGGACAGGTCATAGTGTGTGAGTATAGCAGGACAGGTCATACTGTGTGACTATAGCAGGACAGGTCATAGTGTGTGACTATAGCAGGACAGGCCATAGTGTGTGACTATAGCAGGACAGGCCATACTGTGTGACTATAGCAGGACAGGCCATAGTGTGTGACTATAGTAGGACAGGACATAGTGTGTGAGTATAGCAGGACAGGTCATAGTGTGTGACTATAGCAGGACAGGCCATAGTGTGTGACTATAGCAGGACAGGTCATAGTGTGTGACTATAGCAGGACAGGTCATACTGTGTGACTATAGCAGGACAGGCCATACTGTGTGACTATAGCAGGACAGGTCATAGTGTGTGACTATAGCAGGACAGGACATAGTGTGTGACTATAGCAGGACAGGTCATACTGTGTGACTATAGCAGGACAGGACATAGTGTGTGACTATAGCAGGACAGGCCATACTGTGTGACTATAGCAGGACAGGTCATAGTGTGTGACTATAGCAGGACAGGTCATACTGTGTGACTATAGCAGGACAGGACATAGTGTGTGACTATAGCAGGACAGGTCATAGTGTGTGACTATAGCAGGACAGGTCATAGTGTGTGACTATAGCAGGACAGGCCATAGTGTGTGACTATAGCAGGACAGGACATAGTGTGTGACTATAGCAGGACAGGACATAGTGTGTGACTATAGCAGGACAGGCCATAGTGTGTGACTATAGCAGGACAGGACATAGTGTGTGACTATAGCAGGACAGGTCATAGTGTGTGAGTATAGCAGGACAGGTCATACTGTGTGACTATAGCAGGACAGGACATAGTGTGTGACTATAGCAGGACAGGCCATAGTGTGTGACTATAGCAGGACAGGTCATACTGTGTGACTATAGCAGGACAGGACATAGTGTGTGACTATAGCAGGACAGGCCATACTGTGTGACTATAGCAGGACAGGTCATAGTGTGTGACTATAGCAGGACAGGTCATACTGTGTGACTATAGCAGGACAGGTCATACTGTGTGACTATAGCAGGACAGGACATAGTGTGTGACTATAGCAGGACAGGCCATAGTGTGTGACTATAGCAGGACAGGTCATACTGTGTGACTATAGCAGGACAGGACATAGTGTGTGACTATAGCAGGACAGGCCATACTGTGTGACTATAGCAGGACAGGTCATAGTGTGTGACTATAGCAGGACAGGTCATAGTGTGTGACTATAGCAGTACAGGTCATAGTGTGTGACTATAGCAGGACAGGCCATACTGTGTGACTATAGCAGGACAGGCCATACTGTGTGACTATAGCAGGACAGGCCATAGTGTGTGACTATAGCAGGACAGGTCATAGTGTGTGACTATAGCAGGACAGGTCATAGTGTGTGACTATAGCAGGACAGGCCATACTGTGTGACTATAGCAGGACAGGCCATACTGTGTGACTATAGCAGGACAGGACATAGTGTGTGACTATAGCAGGACAGGTCATAGTGTGTGACTATAGCAGGACAGGCCATAGTGTGTGACTATAGCAGGACAGGCCATAGTGTGTGACTATAGCAGGACAGGTCATAGTGTGTGACTATAGCAGGACAGGTCATAGTGTGTGACAATAGCAGGACAGGTCATAGTGTGTGACTATAGCAGGACAGGACATAGTGTGTGACTATAGCAGGACAGGTCATAGTGTGTGACTATAGCAGGACAGGTCATAGTGTGTGACTATAGCAGGACAGGTCATAGTGTGTGACTATAGCAGGACAGGTCATAGTGTGTGAGTATAGCAGGACAGGTCATAGTGTGTGACTATAGCAGGACAGGTCATATTGTGCGAGTATAGCAGGACAGGTCATTGTGTGCGAGTATAGCAGGACAGGTCATAGTGTGTGAGTATAGCAGGACAGGTCATAGTGTGTGACTGTAGCAGGACAGGACATAGTGTGTGACTGTAGCAGGACAGGACATAGTGTGTGACTATAGCAGGACAGGTCATAGTGTGTGACTATAGCAGGACAGGTCATAGTGTGTGACTATAGCAGGACAGGTCATAGTGTGTGACTATAGCAGGACAGGCCATAGTGTGTGACTATAGCAGGACAGGACATAGTGTGTGACTATAGCAGGACAGGCCATAGTGTGTGACTATAGCAGGACAGGACATAGTGTGTGACTATAGCAGGACAGGTCATAGTGTGTGAGTATAGCAGGACAGGTCATACTGTGTGACTATAGCAGGACAGGACATAGTGTGTGACTATAGCAGGACAGGCCATAGTGTGTGACTATAGCAGGACAGGTCATACTGTGTGACTATAGCAGGACAGGACATAGTGTGTGACTATAGCAGGACAGGCCATACTGTGTGACTATAGCAGGACAGGTCATAGTGTGTGACTATAGCAGGACAGGTCATACTGTGTGACAATAGCAGGACAGGTCATACTGTGTGACTATAGCAGGACAGGACATAGTGTGTGACTATAGCAGGACAGGCCATAGTGTGTGACTATAGCAGGACAGGTCATACTGTGTGACTATAGCAGGACAGGACATAGTGTGTGACTATAGCAGGACAGGCCATACTGTGTGACTATAGCAGGACAGGTCATAGTGTGTGACTATAGCAGGACAGGTCATAGTGTGTGACTATAGCAGTACAGGTCATAGTGTGTGACTATAGCAGGACAGGCCATACTGTGTGACTATAGCAGGACAGGCCATACTGTGTGACTATAGCAGGACAGGCCATAGTGTGTGACTATAGCAGGACAGGTCATAGTGTGTGACTATAGCAGGACAGGTCATAGTGTGTGACTATAGCAGGACAGGTCATAGTGTGTGACTATAGCAGGACAGGTCATAGTGTGTGACTATAGCAGGACAGGCCATACTGTGTGACTATAGCGGGACAGGTCATAGTGTGTGACTATAGCAGGACAGGCCATAGTGTGTGACTATAGCAGGACAGGTCATAGTGTGTGACTATAGCAGGACAGGACATACTGTGTGACTATAGCAGGACAGGTCACAGTGTGTGACTATAGCAGGACAGGTCATAGTGTGTGACTATAGCAGGACAGGACATAGTGTGTGACTATAGCAGGACAGGTCATAGTGTGTGACTATAGCAGGACAGGACATACTGTGTGACTATAGCAGGACAGGTCATAGTGTGTGACTATAGCAGGACAGGCCATAGTGTGTGACTATAGCAGGATAGGCCATAGTGTGTGACTATAGCAGGACAGGCCATAGTGTGTGACTATAGCAGGACAGGCCATACTGTGTGACTATAGCAGGACAGGTCATAGTGTGTGACTATAGCAGGACAGGACATAGTGTGTGACTATAGCAGGACAGGTCATAGTGTGTGACTATAGCAGGACAGGTCATAGTGTGTGACTATAGCAGGACAGGTCATAGTGTGTGACTATAGCAGGACAGGCCATAGTGTGTGACTATAGCAGGACAGGTCATAGTGTGTGACTATAGCAGGACAGGTCATAGTGTGTGACTATAGCAGGACAGGACATACTGTGTGACTATAGCAGGACAGGTCACAGTGTGTGACTATAGCAGGACAGGTCATAGTGTGTGACTATAGCAGGACAGGACATAGTGTGTGACTATAGCAGGACAGGTCATAGTGTGTGACTATAGCAGGACAGGTCATAGTGTGTGACTATAGCAGGACAGGTCATAGTGTGTGACTATAGCAGGACAGGTCATAGTGTGTGACTATAGCAGGACAGGACATACTGTGTGACTATAGCAGGACAGGTCATAGTGTGTGACTATAGCAGGACAGGTCATACTGTGTGACTATAGCAGGACAGGCCATAGTGTGTGACTATAGTAGGACAGGTCATAGTGTGTGACTATAGCAGGACAGGACATAGTGTGTGAGTATAGCAGGACAGGTCATACTGTGTGACTATAGCAGGACAGGACATAGTGTGTGACTATAGCAGGACAGGCCATAGTGTGTGACTATAGCAGGACAGGTCATACTGTGTGACTATAGCAGGACAGGACATAGTGTGTGACTATAGCAGGACAGGACATACTGTGTGACTATAGCAGGACAGGTCATAGTGTGTGACTATAGCAGGACAGGACATAGTGTGTGACTATAGCAGGACAGGACATAGTGTGTGACTATAGCAGGACAGGACATACTGTGTAACTATAGCAGGACAGGTCATAGTGTGTGACTATAGCAGGACTGGTCATAGTGTGTGACTATAGCAGGACAGGACATAGTGTGTGACTATAGCAGGACAGGCCATAGTGTGTGACTATAGCAGGACAGGCCATAGTGTGTGACTATAGCAGGACAGGACATAGTGTGTGACTATAGCAGGACAGGCCATAGTGTGTGACTATAGCAGGACAGGCCATAGTGTGTGACTATAGCAGGACAGGTCATACTGTGTGACTATAGCAGGACAGGTCATACTGTGTGACTATAGCAGGACAGGCCATAGTGTGTGACTATAGCAGGACAGGCCATAGTGTGTGACTATAGCAGGACAGGACATAGTGTGTGACTATAGCAGGACAGGCCATAGTGTGTGACTATAGCAGGACAGGTCATACTGTGTGACTATAGCAGGACAGGTCATACTGTGTGACTATAGCAGGACAGGACATACTGTGTGACTATAGCAGGACAGGTCATAGTGTGTGACTATAGCAGGACAGGACATAGTGTGTGACTATAGCAGGACAGGACATAGAGTGTGACTATAGCAGGACAGGTCATA